>NC_051185.1:70871738-71031737 GCF_013339695.2 Rhipicephalus sanguineus | reverse complement strand
TTGTTTCTTAGCGGCTTCCCCTAATTACAGAGTTCTGTCGCTGTGTGGCAATGCTAGACGGGGCGTGAGGTACAAATGACCACGTGGGTAGTTCCGAAAGGACACGATGTGGCGGGCGGCCGCTCCTTTGCGACGAACACCCACACGAGAAGACCTTGACGATGTCACGGTGAAGGTGGCTCCGAGCGAGCGATTTCGAGTGCGCACTTTCACTACACTCGCGACACCACGAGATAAACAAAAGCGTCAACTTGTCCTCCCACGGCGTTGTGCACGCCGTGCGCGTCAATGTGCTTCCGCATCGTGCGCGTGCTACCGCTGTACGGCGGGACGCCGTCTATACGACCGTTGCGATAGAGCGTCGCTGAGCCCACACGTATGCGCATCCCACCCAGCTAAGAAAGTCGGCCGCACGCGCTGAAACAGTAACCACATATTCGCAGGACCGCGCCGCGGATACACAGACGTTCCATTCGGTGGACATATAAAGGGTCAGAGATGGGAAAATTACTCCTAAAAAGGGAATATATTACGTTACTAATTACTTGTCTAAAAAAAAATAAATGTAACTAAGTCACATTACAAATCGAGCGGCGACGAAAGTAATGGCCGAATGTAATGACATTAAGTTGCAGTTGTTTTTGAAAAGGAGTGAAATGACCTTGAAATTGCTTAGAAATTGCAGGATAGCGTCGTTATGTGCGAGCATTACCATGTTGCTTCGTATATTCTAACGAGCATGCCTCGGACCACTTTTGTGACGTTACTTACTGGTTAAAGCTTGCAACATTATTTTTTTCCACTTTTTTTCCACCTGGAGCGCAGCACCGAAAGCCAGGAAACGTAGTACGTACTAAATAATATCTATAATAATCGTGAGACTCCGTTAATGGGTAAATATTATTTGCAAGAAGTACTGATGAGTGAATAGATAAATTCTCAGTTATATCGAGATTGCTAAAGTAAAGCAAGAACCGCCTTCGATGTTGTGACAGCTTCGGTGCCAAAGTTTCCTCTATGCCATCCCACGCGCATAAAAATACAGACAGGGCGTAGAAAAGAAAACCGCGCCCGCAGAACAGACTGGGTGTCATCGTTGGCTCCGGCCCCGCATCCGTCACCTCTTGGACTTCGACAGAGACGGCCGCATTTACCGTGCTATTAGAACGCCCGCCCTCCTTTCAGTCTCGGAACTCTCGTTTCTTCCTGGCGTGCGCCCTCGCACATGCACTGTATGCTTCGATAGTTCCGTGCACTATACGACCCAGCAGACGGGCGTTAAACACCATTCGGAAATGAAACAGTGCGTTCCCCTCAAGCTTTATTTTGTGAAGCATGCATTATATACGGGAAGTGAAGTGCGTTTTCAAAATCAACCATTTGATCGGCAATAAATTGATGTCTCAGAGATAAAAAAAAAAAAAAAACTCACAGGGTCCCTTGTGGATTCGTCTAAGACAACTTATTCGAAGGCGAAAGCCATCTTCTTTTTCTTCTCAGTCGTTGTATTGATCCTGCCCCGCTTTCTGCACCTAGTGTGGTTTTTCACTGCCTCCAGGATCGGAGGCACCTGGTTTTGCACTGCCTCCGTGATCGGCCCACCTTTTCCCAAGCTGCGATGTCATGTGATGGCGGCACCACGTGACGTCACGTCAGAGTTTTTGACGTCATGATGACTTAACTATTTGTCACAGATCTAAAAAAAATCGCGAAGAAAACAAAAATTAACATCGACCAATCTGTAGCACAAGGCTACAAGGAAATCCATACAGATTTCTCAGAACGAAAATATTCTTAGTAGAAAAATTCGTCCTGGTCCGAAGTTCAAACCCGCAACCAACGCCTATCCTGGGCGGTTGTTCTGCGAATTCAGCTGACCATGAGGCTAGCAGTTGGCAGAGTGAAGGTGGTTCCATGAACTCCGAAAGCTTGTGTAGAAAGAGAAATATGATATAGAAATAAACTATATATCAAAACGAAGTTTGTTTGAAAAATAGAATACGGTGTGAGCCACGATGACGGCACAGTACCTGGGCAGTAATAAGTACAAATGACAGAGCAATGTAATCTACACGGAATAGCTTCATAGACTGCAGTAAAGTAGAAAGATGGCTGACTTGGAATCGATGCATGTATGCATGGACACCTGTACCGTGTCCTTGTTTCCTCTGTGCACCATTGTTGTCGCGCTGCTTTTTTTTTCTTTCTTAGATATGCTTCACAGACTGTCCGACTTCGCACAATTTTGCCGACATGTTACTGTTGATCACACCAAGACACAATTACCAAACGATCGAATAGTCCGATTACTTAATGAAGTGCAATGTATACAAGTATATCAACGTTAAGAAAATGATATGGAAGAAGCAATCTGCATAATTAAGTGTGTATGTACTTGTTGCATATGGATGTACACGTACAGAAAATTATTTGCAAACATAGACGCGGCATATGTTCAAGAAATGCCTTGAAACATGTTTACAAAAAATATATTCCTAAGTAGGACTATGCTGGCATTAACGACAACTATTACGGCTAAATAACAAAATAACATTATTAGGAAGAGCTAACATATAAGTATAGCGGAGCACTTAGAAGTGGCGTGCACATTTTCACGTATATATATATATATATATATATATTATATATAATATATATATAATATATTATATATATATATATATATTGAATGAACTTGCAGGTAGCACGTTTTGAAAAGGAAAAAATGCCTTTACTAACGTTTCGGCCGTGGCACGGCCTTCGTCAGAGTTGTTTTACTCTGACGAAGGCCGTGCCACGGCCGAAACGTTAGTAAAGGCATTTTTTCCTTTTCAAAACGTGATACCTGCAAGTTCATTCAATATAGAAAAACCCGGACCTGTCGTGCCCTCCCTTGATATAATATATATATATATATAATATATATATATATAGAAAGAGAGAGAGAGAAGTTGAATTACCCAATCGACCTTGTGGCGCAGACAGCGTATACAACTGTGTAGTGATAGCATCAGATGTGTGTACACAAGAAATAAAACTGAGAAGGCAGCACGCACACAGAGAAATCAACAGTACATGCATGTAATGTACAGTGGTGAGCGGTATGAAAGTGAACCCCGAAGTCATGTTTAAGGAATGATTACTCGCGATGCGCGCACACGAATCTGATGTATTCATTTGCAAGACGTGCGTTTCCGCTTGAACATCTAGTGTTATGGACACTTTCGCGCTTTGCAAATCTGTTAACCACTGTGGTCTCTTAAAGCTGATTTCAGCGTTTCCTTTCATATTGTCCTCGACTGCACGTTCAATAACTACTGCTTGGCGAAGACAAGCCGAAACAAGCCGTTCACAGCCGTCGGTGACGGAGAGCAAATGACATGATTACTGCCGAATAAACTCCTCTGGAGATGAGAGGGCAGCTCAGAGGGGAGCAATTCGGACCGGGAAAACGAGGCGAGGCTACGGTATTCCTCGGCAAATATTACGCACCGGTTACGTATAAGACAAACGCCCCGCAACAGTTTTGAA
Source organism: Rhipicephalus sanguineus (assembly GCF_013339695.2). NCBI lineage: Eukaryota > Metazoa > Arthropoda > Arachnida > Ixodida > Ixodidae > Rhipicephalus > Rhipicephalus sanguineus. The sequence goes on along the minus strand of NC_051185.1, from coordinate 71,028,206 downwards.
GTCGCGAGAAGCGACAACGCGAACGACGAGATACGGTAAAACGATTAACTTCTATGGTATAGACACCGCGTGATCATTCTTCTAAGAGACTCTAGCAATTACATGTCCGCTGCAAGACACGCTAATCAGATCCTTGAGGAGGCCTGTCAGGAAAGAGCAGTGAGTGCCTCGGGCACGAAGCTACCTAAATATAAGGTTGACATAATGTGGTCACGCTGGAAAAGATTCTCCTAATTACCTAATGCTCAAATTGTTCCTAGAAACCTCTCGTCTGAAGCCGTATGTGTGTCATACGCGCGCTAGAGACGTGTAATCGCGCAGTGAACGTTACGACCCTAGTAGGCTGCTTCCCTTTTGCAGCATTTGTGCTATCTTGTCCAAAGTCTTCTGCGTGTCATACGTGTAATTACAAAAAAAAAAAGAATACAAGCCAAGGCGACAAAAAAGATGGCGCATGTATGCATCCAAATTTTGGACGAAACACCGTCTTTCGCTAAACAAGCGCCATTGCGTAGTGCCGAATCAAGTTCACAGTTGAAAAGGCGCAAAAAGACTACTAGACGGAAATTGTGAATCAGAACCAATTCGTCCAACTACCAATATGTGGTCGAGTGTCATTTTGTGCTCTCTACGCCTTGACAAAAAAAAATTCGGAGGCTCTCTTGAAGCTACTAATACAAGTACGGACCCACTACGCCATAAATCACAATATTTGTGAACATAGGCGTACAGAGGGTTCACCATTAGGGGGGGGGGGGGCGAAGGTTCATCGCAGCGCCCGCCACCCTACTAAGTCCATGTATGGGGCATATTTTGCGCCCCCCCCCTTTTAGGTGACTAGAAGGGTCAATGTACGGGGCAGATTTTGCGCCCCCCCCCTCTTAGATAATTAGGGGGGAGCGGCTGCCCCTCCCTGTGCGCACGCCTATGTTTGTGAAGTTGGGAAGCACCCACTACGCCATTATTCGTCATTTTGAGGAGAAGCGAGGTACCAGCTACGCCTGCAAGGCATTATGTGCACTTTGTCGATGCGACAGCTGATGACGATGAAGAATTATGGCTGAATAAGAACTTGTTGTTGGGCGAGTTGGTGAGTACTTAACATCGTGGTTTAGGCCTGTCCTGTCTCTCACATGTGTCTGTCTTTTTTTTAGCGCTAAACCACGATGTTAATTATGGCTGAGCATGTTGTTGTCGGTGGAAGCTCTAAAGCACATACTCGTTGCGCAATGAGCATTGTGGGACGCTTGGTTGTTTTACTCTTCTGTCACGCTATATATATATATATATATATATATATATATATATATATATATATATATATAATATATATATTATATTACACATGTTAACGCGGTTCTTTGCCAGACATGACGCCTGTATAGGGTCTAAGCACCAGCGTGGATGTGTGGTAGAATAATTGACTGCCACGCAGAGGGCCCAGATTCAAGTCCGCTCTCGTCCTGTATATGTTTTTTTTTCACTTTTTTTTCTTATTTCGCTTGATAGCGGTTACGGACACTGGCGGCGGCGGCAACGGCGGCGGCAACGGCGGCGTCGGTAGCAGCGGTGGATAACTACGGCACTGATGTGATCTCATAAGAGCTTTCGCTGTAAAACAATTTAATTCCCTCCATGTCTGCGACAATATCTGGGATCCCTCCAACATTCGTTAGTCAACAAGCCGAGCTGCTTCCAAGCGTGCAATTAAGAAAGCCTGCACATCTGATTGATTGATTGATTGATTGATTGATTGATTGATTGATGATTGATTGATTGATGATTGATTGATTGATTGATTGATTGATTGATTGATTGATTGATTGATTGCGGATTGTCATTCAGGAGAACAAATGGGTTATTTCACGATGGAAGGGCTGTGTTTTTCGTTTTCGAGACGTGTGCTCTTCTAGCCTACTTCTGTACTTTCTTAGCAAAGCTGTGCTGCATACAACTGACGAGACTGAAAGCGAAGCTTCGGATTTGTTTCTTGCTCGCTGCTGGCAAAAAGCAGCATGTGACGCGCTCTGACAGCCGCCACGAGGGTAGAATTAATGTGCAGAGAGAAGTCTGAGAGAGGAGCGCAGAATAAATAAGGGAGACCAAAGGAAAGAAGAAAATCAAAATAACAAAACGGGTGGAATTAAAACGGGGGAGGAGGGGGAGCGAAAACTGTCGCGCGCAAGTAACCGGCGCGAGACGCGCTAAATATACACACACCCGCTTCACAGCCACCCTGCAGCAGCAGAGGATCAACTCGAGGCGCACAACCGATCAGAGTGCCAGCGCGTGCCATTAACGAAAGCGCTTGCATGATGATCATAGTTCGCGATCAGGTGCTTACCGCACAAGGCCAGCGCTGGTCCTCAATTTACGCAGGTTGCACGCCGGAGGAGCGCACAAGGCACGAAGACCCCCGCAGGACCGAGCTATGGCGTGGAGTCGACGCCACGTGCAAGAGGGCAGCGTGAAACACGGCGTCTTCTCGAAACTTAGGCAGTAGTTGCGTGACAGCCCCAAGAACGCAACGCTCCGGTGAAAGGACCTAGTCCAAGTTGCCATGCATTTTCGATTAGTCGATCAATGGATAAGCAGAGGCTCACCATCGCATTGTACCACGTTGTAGCAGGGTCAGGTGTCCTCATCTAGCTGCGTAGCATTTCTCGACAGCTAGCCCTGTCCCAATTACATCAGCTGACAACCACCTACTTCGTGCCAAAGTTTTATCACCTTTATCTTCATCATACGCCAAAAGAGCTTCATGTCGCATGGGGGAATTCGCTTAAGAACTTCCCATTCATTTACTGATGTTTATTTACCTTACTTCGACACCGCTTGGAACAATGTTCACTTCAAACATTTCAGTCATGATTATTCTGCAAGCTATCGTGTGCTTCGTCCAATAACACGCACACATCTCTTATTTCATAAAACGCCGCTTCATATGGCAAGCAGCTTGAGTACTCCTCATCCTTGTGAATTTTCTCTTTTGGGAAGAGTACCGAAATGATACTTTCGGGTTCTTTTTTCTTTTTTTTCTTCTCTACGTTAAATGAAGCTATGAACCCTCGAAAACGTGGAAGATATCATAATTTGTGGCTTTTTAGCTTCATGGCGACTTTGTGGAGGTTTGTTTCCGTATAGCACTTCACATCATGAATAGATGTAGGCACTGAAGTGACCATATCGAACAAACAGACCATAAGTTCTTGCCCCTTTTGCCGTCTTTGTCATTAGCCGGTGCAATCGCAGATCATACACCACTGATTTTTCCGGCAACCACAACTGATGGGCACTGCCACACCGCCCAAGTCATTATTCAGCACCCGAAAAAAGATGGCTGACAAAATTCGGCGACTGGTCCCATCATACCTCAAGCTCCTCTCAAACCTACAGGAAGCAAATCCATTATCCCTGATATAAGGCGGCTGATTATTCGCTTCGTGGTTTCAAATGCGGCCTCGTGGTTCTATCCCAGTTCGGCCATGCACATACATGATTTCGCCCAAAACTTCGGCTGTAACTAACAGTGAACAAAAGTCCCATTATGGGCGTAATTCGATTACTCGAGCGCTCCCTCGATCAATCATTCAGACGAAATTCACATACGTAGCACACAACACCAAAAAGGTCCAACGCTCTTTTGGCGATCTCCGTCTTGTAGACAGGTGGCAGACTGGCCTGGATGGGCCTCCTGCAGCGACTGGAGACTCCCTGAGCAGCGTCTCTTCTCTCGGCTTCCCTCGCCTTGCAGTTTGCAATCGACCTCGGCCTAGTCGCTCGGCAACTGCGTGGAAATGCACCATGCAACGCCGAGGGCCGCCTTAACTGTGAGTCACTGCGCGAGAATAAGCACCGTGCCGACCTTCTTCCTCGTCTCGACACTTCGGCCGGCGTTGCCAGAGACCTCAAGACTGCGACGGTGACTGATGGGACGCGGATCCCGACGACATGTTCTTGCGATCAACACGACGCAACAGGGACTGGAACCCGCGAGCTTTCAGCCTTTTGTTTCTTATCACTGACACCATTGTCGTAATGGTCACCTTCGTTGTAGTTGTCAGCATAGTCCTGAGCATTTTTCATGACGTTTGAAAACTGATGTTAGTAGGGGACAGTAATTCTCTGCGCCAGCCCGCAAGATGGGAGAAGATTCATGAGTGGAAAAGTTGTGGTCCACCTAACCTAGCAACGAAGATGCTAAGATTCTTGGAGGTTTCTTAGGAAGAAAACTTGAGAACATCATAAAGTTTTCTTTGTTGCTTCTAAGACCGGATGAAAACCCGCTTTCATCAAAACTATCTTTACATACATTCATTCATATCTCCAAGTCACCATGAGCACAACACTTGTACTTGCACAATTTTTGTGTTCATAGCAAGCCTAAAATCAGCGAATGAACCAGAAAGGGTAGATAAATATATCTGTACCATAAATTAGTTATAAAATTTTATCGCAGACTCATGGAATGTGCAGACCAGCGAACGCTCAGCTGGCAACATGCTGGGGTCCGGAAGATAGGTGTCAGTACAGAGAAAAACAGGGTAGCGTAATCACTACCATCGAAGTAAAAGAGCCCTGCGGCTGTGGCGAGTGCCCCACGCCTCCCATGAAGGCTCAGACACGACCGACAACATCAATATACAGGGCAAAGCCCTGCAGGAAACTGTAGGGCAGCCCTGATCCAAGCCACAAGAGGAAGGATGCCATCCGCTATAGTTCTTCCACTGCAACTGTGAATTTTACGGGAATATTAGAGGCTTTTAGAGTCATGTGAGATTAGTGGGGGTGAGTTCGCATTCACACGTGTGCACATGGCCCTGGGCACTTGCAGTCACGTCATGTTGTGCCTTAAGTGCCGGATGCCTCACACGGACCGCCACTTCTTGAACATTCTTCAATGAACATGAAGCCATCCCACACTTGCAAGCGAGCACTTGTGGCAGCACTCTGGAAGCCTCAGATGCACTTGATTTTAGCCTATAGTTGCTGTTTACTACGAGCCGCAGTCGTTCGTGTTGGCATGTTTATGCTTATTCTCTGTGCTTTGTGTGCTCCTCTTAGCAACACTAAGTCTCTCTGGGGGCATTTCGCTATCGTGTTTCATTTCTCTGGTGCTCTTTCGTGGAGCCTCGTGCGCTAGAAGCAAGAGAGAGAGAGCAAAAAAAGCAGGGATTAGAGTGCAGTTATTATGACGCATGTCCGGCTTTCTCCCTGCAGTAGGGGAAAGGATGAGAAGAGATAATGGAAACAGAGAGGGCACACTTGGAGGAGCATGGCAAGTCTAGAAGCGGTGGCAGACACTGGTCGACCTTAAGTACACTAGCAATGCCTTTGCTGGCTTCACGACATCGATCTACTCGACCATGGTCCATGAAACTTGGCATCTGCAAGCGCTCTTATGTACAGTTGGTGTAGTGATATTCGGAGGTGGATATCGATGGGTGTAATAAAAGTGACACGGTCCCTTGTGCACTCCTCTAAGGCGAGTCGAAGGCGAAAGCCATATTCTCCTCATTTTTCTGCTGAGTCGATTGTCTTGATCGTCCCTCCCCGAAAGCCTTCCGCACCCAACGTGGTTTAGCACGGCCTCCTAGATCAGACGCGTTCTAAGCTCTCTGCACCTCACGTGGTTTCGCACTGCCTCCGGTATCAGCCCACCTTTGACCAAGCGATGACGTCATATTATAACGTCATCAAGTTGTGTGACGTCGTAGTGACGTCGCAAATTTGGGCAATATAGCACGTCACCATAACGTCATCACACCATGATGATTTCCTTGCATCACTTCGTGCTGGCGCCGACGGCCACTTTTCGCGTTTGATGAGGCATCTAAGGCGTTCGCCCTAATAACGAGAGCAAACTCGCAGTACGTGCTCAGTGGTCTCTCTGGTGTCGCAAGGCTCGCAAATACCTCACTCCGCTTGCGGTATGGGTCATACCAACTGCAGCAGTAGGCTACCATGCTTTGGGCAAAATTATGTGTCGTAAATCACATTAGAGATGAGGAGAGTCTGTTCAAGTTGAGCTGCGTGCTTGTACTACATTCAAATGTAACGAGGAGAACTGCTCACTTGCGTTGTAGCACAACAGACAAAAATACAGTAAGATATGTTAATTAAATTAGGCTATTATTCGTACGTTACGCTTCCGCAATAGCTAAACGAATCTCCTTACTATATCGGACGATGGCAGGTCATACAACACGCGAGAGCAAAGGCCTTATGGCGACTCTGACCTGACTGTTCGAGAGTGATTTCTCCGACGTCATACATTTTAGCCAAAACTCAGGTGATTGTTTATTGGCAAAATCGCTATATGTTGCATTCTTTAAAAAACTACGTGCTAGCAAGGATGCCGACAATGTCAGAAAACTTTCCAGCGACAAATGACGTTTAGTAAGCCGACGAACACCGATATTATTTACGCAACGACGAAGTCAAAAGCTTTTCGTACTTAACTCGAAATCAAAATGATGTGCACGCAACAACCACCGTATGATTTTGGCGCATGCCTTATGAGGGACTTCTGATTAATTCTGTAAATCAGGGTTACTTACGGCGTGCACCAAAGTAGACATTCACAGGCCCTTACGCTTCGCATTTTGCCATCGTCTAAATACAATTACCGTGATTGTAAATGGAACCCCACGTGTGTGCTTAGCAACGAATTCAAAGTGATCTTCATTTCCTGAGGCTCTAGTAACGAACCATTTTTCGATCATAAGATTAACAGGCTAATTTGTTGTCTTAAATAAGACAACAAACTAAATTAACAACTAAACGGATACTAAATAGTACCCGTTTAGTACTGACGCAGTGGTTACCTGAGTACTCAAAACAGTTGGCAACACGTTAGTTCGTCAGCCACGGTCGAGGTCAAGGAGAGACAGGTAGAAAACAACTGTCACGGGTGGGACGAGCATCTTCACAGCTGTTTGCTCCAAGAACACAATCTCGCCAAGCTGGGAGAAAGCCAAGAACAAAGGGACAGACACCAACACAGAACAGACGGTTACAAAGCAAGATTCGGGCCCTCACTGTTACATAGTCTATTGCGTAATCTGCCAGTCTCGGGCCCACCTTAATGTACTTTTGTTTTTCATTTTGACACCGGGTACAACACCATAAGAAAGCGACTATACCGAACAAACATCGTTCTAGCGTTCCTGGCTGACGCGTTTGTCAAGCTGCAATGTCATCACTCAAGAACTGTCCACTTGACGTTAGCCGAAATTGCTCTTATCTTGTTTGCTGACTGCTATACGGAAGCCAAGACAAGTCTAGTACGCGCGAGTAGCACCCGTAGATTCTGCTGGATACATCTAGCGATAACATCATATGAGTACCGGTGTAGGCGTGAGCACGAGTGACTACATTTACTAACTGTCTTTCCTTCCCTCTCCGCATTGGTCGCCTAATCTCTAGCAACTGCTTTGGTCGTCGTCAGCGGCCTCATCCTGACAACTGTCGAACGGTCTCGTCGTGTGGTACCATAGAGACAACCTAAACACTCCATGCGTCTGAATCGTGTCAAATCCATCTGTTTGCATCCAATGAATTCGTGAAGACGCCTGTTACATCTCAGCCTCCATCACGTTGCGAATATGGTGACTCGAAGCGCGCGTTCTCGCCTTTAGGGTGAGGCCACCTGCAGCGTCTGCTACAGCGCAGCTGCCATGTTCAGGCTCACCGCTCTCCGACGGCACCGCTTAGAGACGCTGGATGGTGGTAAGAAAATGGCGGCGCGGCGGCATCAGCCGCTTCAAAGAGTGGCCATACCCTAGAGGGGGAAAAGGTGAGGGTGGTGTCTCAATGAGGCACCCTACACTTCAATGCTTTAAATACACCACTGCTCTCCAGGTGGCGCTGGGGTTTTTGGTCTACGCATGCAGCGATTTCCTAGAAATGCGAACATACTAAAACGTCCTCTGTTTAGCAAACCGTGTGTGAATACGTGGCGATGAAAAGATCTTGAGAAAAGAAAGAGTGAATTTTATCGTTATATAAGGTGACACACTGCTAAGCGCAACCAGTACTCTTACTTGGGCCTACCCATACCGTGGTCTGCTGATACCACTGTGCGCGAGTCGACTTCATAAGAAAAGTTTTGCCTGTAGCTACGCTTTCTGACTTCAAACAGTGGATTGCTGCCATTTTTCATCAGACATTCAACGCAAATCTCTCTTTATGTTTACCTTCTACAGACTCTAAACTCCTTGGACGCATGCAAGAGACCTTCATTTGCCTTAGGAATCAAAGTGATCGAACGCGCACCTAGCCGATCTGAGAGATTGACGAAATGGCAGAGCAAGTTGCAAGGGACTCAAACCAAGAGAGTTTTGATTGGCAAACCTGCGCAAGAGAAACGTAAAAGTGTGGAAACGATGTGCTCAAACGACGGTTGGTGACGAACACTTAAGTGATAGGTAGGATGTTAGAAGCAGTGTGATGTTTGATGTTGCCGGCGTGACCTTATTAATCTGGAAGCACATTTTTGGTTTAGTTACCCGTTTTCATGGTACATATGGGCAGTACAGACATGCAGAAACTATAAACCAAGTGAGTTCACGTTTTCTTTTTGTTGTTTTTTTAGTACGGCGCACTTTAGGGCTGTCGTATGCTGTCGTATGCTATCGTCGTCTCATTTACTTGTCGAAACTCTGGCAAAACCACGTATAGCATAGCCATTTGTCGCATATTCAGCGCGCGCTCGCGCCAAGAAGGAGTCTTCTTCCTCTTGTTCTTCGAGCGCCTTCATGATGATATCAAGTCCGGAGTACTTTAGGGGCCCGGGCGGTCGTATGCTATCGTCTCTTGGCGTAACGCAGGCAAAAACATGTAAAAAAATAGAAAAAAGAGGACGCAAGCGAGAAATCGAAAGAGAGAGAGAAAGAAAGGGGAAAAGTAGAAAGCATATACAAATAAATAAAAATAAAAAGAGAAAAAAGACAAAAAAAATGGAAAAGAGAAAAAGAAAGAAAGAGAAAACCGGAGAGAAACAAAGAAGGCTGCCCAGATCCACACTTTCTTCAGTCTTGGCACAATTAGTGCGAAGCTACCTTACTTTTCTTTCTTTCTTTATCATCTACGATATATAATATCTGCCGTTCTACCGTATTTTTCTGGTGCACTGACGTATCCAAGAGCCGGAAGTTACCTACTCGAAAAATCGAGAACTCGACGCAAGCAATCGTTAATTGAACTCTAATTAAGTGTTCAATGTTCGCATTACGGCACGATAAGTTCCGATTGCAGAATTGAAGCCGAGCAGATGTTAAATGGACACTAAAGAGCAAAACAATTCTTCTCGCATTAGCAAAGTAGTCTTCCACGATACGAAAAACACCACGCTTTCTGCGCGAAGACGCTTAATAAGCGAGAAAACGCGCAAAAAGAAAATACAGGTGGCGACGCCACCTTGGAATTCCCGCACCATTTGCCGCGACGTCACATATCTTTGACGGCGCCTGCTTGGGCCTACGTAGTTCCTAATCGGTTAAATCGAAGTACATTGTACTCTAAAGGGGCCAGAGACTTGACATAACGAGTTTGTGGAAATTTCGTCGAGCCAGTGGCGCCAAAATACGTTAAATGCTCTTTGAAGTCTTTTACGTCACGAATTACAAAATTCGCCGCGAAATTTAAAAATGAAACTTTGAACTTGGTTTTCTCCTTTAATAATAAACCTATGGTGGCGAAATAAACTACACAAGAGTTCTCCGAGCACACTTTATCAATCTAAACCAATTCATTGTTTCTCTTTAGTGTCCCTTTAAGTCGTGTTTGCTTTGCAGAAGTTGTAAAGGCTAGATATCAGTTCCCCGATATCCAGCCTTACTCGAAATACACAGGCTAGCAGCCTCCCAAAAGTGCAAGTCGTGTAGCACGCGCGATCTGTAGCGCCAATGAAATTTTTTAGCCCATTTCGGGAAGCTCATTACGAGGATATCACTACCCTTATGACTATTGTTCAGCAGTCGCCGCATCACTACTGTCTGGCCTGAAATTCGTGATTGAAAAATATGTTCTGGGGCGAACAAGCAAATGTGATAAGAAAGGTTTGCTATTTGATCCCTGAGCATTGCCTTTTTGGCGCAACAACCGTAGACCGTTTAGAGTAATACACAAGAATAGACTCCTTGCAATATACTCTTTTCCTCATCTTTAAAGCAAAACTTTGTGTGCGAGTTCATTTTAACACACACACACACACACACACAAGCAACGCAGTAATAAAGTAATAGTACGTTTAGCGATCTCTTGTACGACCAAATGGCTTAAATGGAAGAATGGGAATAATAAGCGAAAGAAAAATCGACGTTCTTTACAATACATTTCGCGACTGCAGCCAAATATTACATCGCTTAATACAAGAAATAAAGAAATGTGGAAAACAAAAGCACCCAAACAAATTAGTCCAGAGATATGTTATCTTACATAGTGCCTGCACTACTTAATAATAATGTGAAAGTTGGTATACGTTTTCCGCACAGTACACTGACCAAATTGCGAGAAATACAATATGTCGGGTTTATAAATCACATTTCATAACTACATTATTGTTCTGTAGGCTTTGTTTTAGATTAAGGTTGGCTGGATGGAAAAATAATAAATTTATCCAAGTCCTGTACAGGGTGTTGCCACTTGCCTGACTGGTCCCATGTTGGGACCGGGAGACCGCTTCCTGCTTTTGTACGTCATTGAAATTGCCACTGCTGACTGTTTTGTACAAAGGTAGCTGTGGGCCTTCGTCAAGAACGCCTCTGCAAAGAGCAGCGTTTATATGGAGCTTTCCTTCGTCAGTGTACTGATGAAACCAAACTATTATTATTATTATTATTATTATATTATTATTATTATTATTAATTTATTATTATTATTATTATTATATTATTATTATTATATTTTATTGAGCTGGCCGCTCAACTGTCACTAATCTTGCCAGTTTCATGACGCAAGTCTCCACGCCTATTCCGCAGAGAGGACATGTTGACGCTATTTACTGTGACCTTAGCAAAGCGTTTGATGTTGTCAGCCATTCGCTGCTTGTGGATAAACTTGGACACTTTGATGTTGATTCTTCAATTCTGAATCTCCTCCATAGCTATCTTCTTGATAGATCATGTTATGATGACGTTAATGGCCAAACGTCTCTTTGTATAAAGCTACTAGTGGGGTTCTCAAGGGTCGGTACTGGGCCCACTCCTCTTTTTAATTTATGTTAATGATGTTTCTTCTGTCATTCGGAATTCTTCTTTCCTTTTGTATGCCAATGACTTAAAGATATTTAAGGAAATTCATTCAGTTATCGATTGTCACTTGCTGCAATCTGATTTGTGTTCTTTTTCTGAATGGTGCAGGAGCAATCACCTCTCCTAAATATTTCAAAAACCAAGGTAATGAGTTTCACTCGAAAAACATCTAGTGTGCCATTTTATATTCTGTCAATTCTGTGTCGTTGTGAAAGGTATGTGAGATCAATGATCTAGGTGTTCTTTTTGATAGCACCTTACACTTTTCTGCTCACGCTAAGCGTGTTGCTTTGCGGGGTCTTCGCACCCTAGGCTGTGTTTGCAGAATGTCTAGAGAATTCCGTTCTCCTGTGCCCTTCCTAAAATTGTACACCGCGCTATGTCTTCCTCAACTAGAGTATGCATCTGTGATCTGGAATGGCATTCCTAATTCCAGCAGCAACGCCACTGAGCGAGTCCAGAAAAAATTCCTAAGCATTTACAACCATCGTTTCGCTAGAAATGACTCTGGATCTCGTTCTAACGCTGCTGGATTAATATCATTGTCATCACTTTGCTGCCGACGAAATCGCGCTGATCTGTTATTCTTTACAAGCTTGAGCATGGTATCATATCCTGCCCTGTACTGCTCAACTGTCTTAATTTACGAATTCCACGTAAGCTGACCAGAGAGAATAGACATTTTCATGTAACCGCCTGCCTCTGTGAACATTCGACCATTGGCAGGATACAACGTCTTTGGAGCTCGATGTTTTTCACAGCTCCCAGTCGTTGTTCTGCTCCGAGCTTTGCACTGTACTTACATAGCCTCGTACACTGTTGACATTTTTCTTTTTCTGCCTGCGCATAGTTGTATATGTGCAATTTTATAACGTTTTTATCCCTGATATTTCATTATAAATGTTTGCCTTTTTTTTGTTTTTTTCCGTGCGTCAGTACAAAGACCTTACGGTTGTTCCTGGGCACATTATATAAACGTTTGTGATTGATTATTATTAAGATCGTTCGTGACGTTAAACCGGTGTTCTGGCGTTCATATTTTCAGTGGCATTTCGTAATGAAAATTCCGTTCCTCTTTTTTTCAGCAATGAACCTTTTCTAGCTAATAGACAACAAATACTTTTCAAGCAATATTTTACCCGCATAAAGAGATACAATGTTGCTATGACTGGGAATAAGAGCCGTGGCCGCTATCATAATAATATCTGGGGTTTCGCGTCCCAAAACCCCGATATCATTATGACGGACGCCGTAGTGGAGGGCTCCGGAAATTTTGAACATCTGGCGTTCTTTAACGTACACCGAGATGGCATAGTACACGGGCCTCTAGCACTTCGCCTCCATCGAAATGCGACCGCCACGGCCGGGACCGAATCAGCGACCTTCGGGTCAGCAGCCGAGCACCGTATAACCGTTATACCACCGCGGACGGATACCGTAGCCGTTATCAGGAGGCTAAAGCTGTAACTAAACGACTGGAGTGACTTGACAAATGGGCCCCACTTGACGTCAGGAGTGGCCAAATTGGGCGTGCTTCTACTGCATTAGATGCATTATACCGGGAAAACCAAAGTCACATAGTATATTTAACTCTTATTTCGGTCTTGAGGCGTCTGCGAGGCCCAAACGAAACGAAGACCCACGGAAGGGGTGAATGGACGAGCACAAAGCGATGAGCAATACGAGTGGGAGAGGGGGAAGATGGTTGAAGCGAGAAGATGCCCAGAAATAGACGCAAGACGCCAGCGAAGGAGGATGCGTGTTTGAGGAACTATCTCACCTGCTGGGCATAGCTATGTTTATAGCGAGCGGCTCGGAAGCTCTCACAAGAGGGAGGCTTTCACCGGCGCACGAAACAGAGCGGACTCTTATGCTTGCGTCGGTTTGTTTAGGTAGCCCCAGCATCCTGTTGCCCGCGCCTCAAAGATAAAAGAATAATAATAATAAAGAGCCGCTTGCGAAAACTGCTGGCTCGCTTGGAAAACGTGAGTCTTCAAGTAAAGCGCGAAAAAGAAAACGAGAACGAAGAAGACAGTTCTTTCACGCTTTACTTTAACACGCACGTTTATCAACTCGCCCGATTGTCCCTGTTAGTTTAACTTGGAAAAGATGAGTGAAGACATTGGAGGGAAAAAGCGCAGAAGAGGAACTGAGAACCATACGTTACGGCATCGGAGTGCGTTGGTATTGACGACCGATGCCGAGAAGTTTGCGAACGGAAACAATCGGCTCTTGCTGTAGAGTCCCGTCCTTGGCTGAAAGCGCGTACGAATTCTGGAGAGTGCGCGGTGTGACCAACCGCTGGTCCTACAACAAGTCCTGTCTAAAACACATGTGTGCGATGTGTTTCCGGTTCCGAATTTGCTTTCTCCATAGGATAAGAGTGTTGAGGGTAGGGGAGACCACGCAGTGTTTTCATTCGCGTGAAGAGCTTGCTTTCTTCTACCACAAGCCAGCCAAGGACGAGCAGTAGCGAGCAGTAATAATGAACTCCAGGTTTGTGTAACTATATCCAGAGGGTAGAAACGTGAACTGTTTGGCTTGTTCGTGTGAGATTTCTAGGATGAAGAGCGGAAAAATTGTCAATCTAAAACTACGCCGAAGAAAGGGGCACAAGACTGACAGGAAAGACGCTTCTTTCTTGTCAGTTCTCTGTCCCTTTCTTGTGTTTTAGTCATCGACATTTCTTTCAGCGCTTCATCCTAGAATTACTGTCGCGTAAATGTCGATGCAGATTTTTTTTTTCAGACGGTTAGTTTCTTTCCACGTTGTAGTACTGGCCAAGAAGAGGGTTCATGGCGGTGTCTTTTAAGTTCGCCGGCTGTGTCGTGTGGCAATGCTATCTTTCTTCCCACGAAATGTTTTTTCCTATTTTGGGGGACACAGAGGGCTCTACGGATGTCCTGACCCACCCCGCTTAATTTTTGAATGCATAAGGTTAGTTCGGGTGTTGACGCACGCCCCAACTCAGCTTTAGATATCAGGCTTCATATAAGCTGATCGCTCCCTCGGAAATATCCTGTACCCTCCCCTGGCTACGGGGCTCCCGCACCTTTCTGCCTGTCCTTTCGCTGGTTCCGCCAAGACCGGAGCTTCTTTTTCCCGCCTCTCGACGGACCTTATCTTCATTATACAACATTCAGGGTTGTCTGAGCCCTCGAGCTGAGAAGATGTCTCCCTTTCGTCCGTCGGAATAAACTGTTGACAACTTCTTTTCGCCTATCCCAAGCATTCTTCCGTCGACTAGGCTCTGAAATCTCGATCCTACACGAACGCAGCGGCAACGCAGATATTGAGGTGCCATGGTGAATGTGCATCGCGTCCCTCCAAATTTCCTTCCGCCGCCCCCGAGTCGGAATTCTGGCGCTGCAGTCAACTGTAGAAAGCTGCCACGCAAGAGTGACCGACTGTTTCTATGTGTGCTATGCTACCACGCAAGAGTGACCGACTGATTCTGTGTGCTGTGTCGTGCTATCTTTTTATCTTTCTCTCTCTCTCTCTCTTTCCCCCATCTTTAAATCTCCCCCACCCTGTCCCCATGTGTAGGGTAGCAAACCGGTTGTCCTATACTGGTTAACCTCCCTGCCTTTCCTTCTCTATTTTCTCTCTCTCTCTCTCAAGCGCAAGATATTTGTATAGAGCGTACGAGTGCGGACATTTTCTTACGGTTTATAGACGATTTTACGTAAGGCATACGGGCGCCGCCCCCGGCTGTTAAACGAGTCTTTTCTTGTATTTGTATATCGAGACGTGAGTCAATACGGTCACCAAACGTCGAATTCGCCAACCTAACCGTTTTCATGCGTATGCGCGCCTACCGCAGCACTGTTCGTTCAGTTGTTAAGAATGCCAAACGGCAAGCTTAACAACGCAGTATGGCGGCGCCGAAACCAATACGTAATATAGTATATAGAGGGTCGACAAACTCCCGTACGTTTGTTCCTGCTGTCGTTACTTGAAGACTTGTAGTCATCAAGGTGTGAGCCTTAGATGCCTCATGATACGCGAGAGGCGACCGTCATCGTCAGCACGAACTGTCCAAAAAGTATCCCACATCACGTCATCATGACGACATCGTGGTTTCATTGGTGAAGTGAAGCTTTGGGCTAGTTGGATTCGCATAATGAAATAGGAACAGCGCGAATTCGCGCTGTTCCTATTTTGTCATTTGTGACATGTAACTTCATCATGACGTTACACATCGTCAAAGTTTGTGACGTCGTTATGAAGTCACATGATGAAGTCATCGCATGATATCGTCGCTTGTTCAAAGGTGGGCCACTCCCGGGAGAAGTGCAGAGCCAATACAAGCCACTAAGAAGAAAGGAATGCGGAGAACGAGAAAAAGAACATGGCTTTCGCCTTCGAGTCGTCTTAGGCGCATGTACAAGAGACCCTGCCACTTTTCCCTGTTATATACAGAGGCTTTTAAATATACACGTTGGCATCGGAAATTTCCTGCTTTGGCTTCTATATACCGCGCTGCGCTTGCGAAGTGAGGGTTGCGAAGTGTGTTGGATGCGAACCAATACGGCGCGACTTACAGAAAAGTACCAAGGAAATTCATAAGTAATAACGGCGAAGCTCTTTAGCCGGCCGTAATCTGTCGAACGCAAAAAAAAAAAAGCTCGGCGCCGCGATGACGTCACCGCGCGTTGCCTAGCAACCGGTTGCACAGCTGTGTGCCCACTTCGCTAGCTCATGCACCGCTCCGCCACCAGCCCACCTGCCTAGACACTGCGCGCAACCGCTCGATCGTGCCAGATGTGACGTCACAGTCAAGTGCACATGCGCTCCTTCGTTCTGTACAAAGCCGGCGCGTGGCGGCGGCCCGCGGCGCAAGACGCGCAGACATGGGGAGACAGATGAAGGTTCGCATTGCCGATGAGGAAGCCGCTTACCGGAAATCGAGGCGCGCTGCCATGAGAGACTGCTGGACGCGACTCTTTAGAGTAGTCCACGACGTAGTACGGCTGAAACGGCTACAGGTGACTGCGCTGGACTCGAATGGCACTTGACATCCCTTGGCATTACTTCGTATAGCTCAGCATCCCTCGGCATCACTTCGTATGGCCAGGACCAGCTAGGAACCGATCAGATCGCACGCCGGCGCGCCCGTTGTTTATCGTCCATTTCATTACGTATCGCGAGCGCGCCAACAGTTCAAAGCACCGCGTGGCGGAGTCGCCGCGGAAAGCATCCACTTTCCGTAGAGGCGCGGTGCTAGCTGCGTTGAAATTATATTGAGGTGGTTTATCTGCCGCGACCACGTTAATGTAAATCGTGGTCTGTAATATCGTGAAGCCACACTTTTGAAGAACTTGCGGGGAAAACATTCAATTAAAAGGCTCCTGTTGCTGGTGAAAAGATCGGCAAGGGAAGCTTTGCGGACTTCAGTGCGCAGACATTACGAGAGTATATGTCACAAGATCGCGAAGCTTGCTTGAGTAATGACTGTCGCTGTTGGTCACAAGAAACACCATTATTTTGATGTTATTCTGGTCTGTTCTGGGCTATTTTGTCTGTCAGTCGAAATAGAGACAGCTGTTTAGAGTTTTCCCGAATGGTTCTTGCGCATGTTAAACATATTTCAATGACCATGCTGTTGCGCCTTGTCCTGGTGCGCTTTCGCTTTTAACTGAGCATCGCAACAACGAAACACCATTGATTACCTTAATCGTATCACTTTTAAGGCGAAAACCTTGGATGCTTCATCAAACGCGAAAAATCGACCGTCGGCGTCAACAACAGTGACGCAAAACAAATCATCACCTGATGACGTCATCATATGGCATCGCCGCTTGGCCAAAGGTGGGCCGATCACTGTGGCAGTGCAAAATTATGTTAGGCAGGTGAAAAAGCTTTCGGAAGGTTGGGGGGGGGGGTTCAAACATTTACTGTGATATCCAGGGTTCGACGGCAACCCATCTGGTCGAAAAAATTCATGGCGGCAAATAACAAGCGCCGACCAATAGTTGCCCCGCCACGGGGTCCTTGTTCACAAAGAATGAATGTTTTGAGTCGCGTTGGTTATATGGCTTTCATGATGTAACGTAAGCCTAGTGTGTACATAGGAGTAGACTCAACTGTGAAGAAAAAGACAGTTTTCGCCTTCGAGTCTTCTGAGGCGAATGGATAAGGAACTCTGAGAAGGAAGGTGCAGGAGAGAAAGGAAGGGCAGGAATGTTAACCAGTTTTGCAATAACCGGTATGCTACCCTACACTGGGGAAAGAGATGGGGCCGTATGAATGGCGCCTGCCATTCATGCGTTCAATTGAGTCGTGCTAGGTGGTTTCCGTTCTAACCTACATACGTTTTCGCTGCTAGTGTGAATACTACGCTTATTAACAATTGAAAGCTCGGCGTTCGTACTTAATATATTAGGTTCGGCTGAGCATTGACGTCGCAATCTTTGCTGAATTTCGGCAGGAAGTCCAAGTTTCCGACCGAAAACCAGTGACACGAACCTGTGCCTGCGTCAGAAAGTGACCTTTGACGTCACGTGAGTGAGCAAATGTAATTCGACGGGGCATGTACGCAAGTTTTCACTGGGTGAGACTGCGATGGCTGTGGGCGGAGCCTATTGCTAGGCTGTAACAGACTATAGGCCATGCAGCTGACAGAGGCAGCCGCCAGGTTTCAAAAGCTTCTGGACGCATAACCACAAGTGGATCCGCCGTCAATTGACAGTTCAATTCCTTTTTATTTCGGTTCGAATAAATTTCTCGCGTACGACGCCGCCACTGAAATGTTTAACTCATAACAAGCTTTGTTCGAAAAGAACAGCTAGCCGTATAGTCTCTCTTCTCCCCAGCGACAAAGCTGTTGCACCGTCATCCTAAGTATCGCCCTTCTTGTGTGTGCAAGCCAGGGTATCTACACGTTCAAAAGAACTAGCACACTGCCAAGCCCCGCAGGGTACGGCGCACAAGCCACACGCACCGCGGCCAACTGTCAAGAGACGCGACCTGAATTCCGTGACGTCACGACCTAGACATCTAACTTTCTGGAAACAGCCCAAGTCTCGGTGCAGGGAAAAAAGAAAGGAAACGCCGATCTTTGTCGGGTGACGATGACGCCTATACATAACATGCGAGAAGGTTGTTGAGGCTCAACCCCGATTCCAGAGCAAGACCCAAGACCCAAGACACGACCGCGACCCTCCGAAGGCTGCAGGTGGTCCTATGACCTTCTTTTCCACGACGTCACGTCCTGCGAATGGACGGTTTAAGAATAATGCATTTTCAACTGCGTTTCACTGATGGTTTGTATTTGTATTTCTTAGTCGTGTGTGTGTGTGTGTGTGTGTGTGTGTGTGTGTGTGTGTGTGTGTGTGGTGTGTGTGTGTGTGTGTGTGTTGTGTGTGCGCGCGCGCGCGCGTTTGCACGCGCTATAGGGGAATTGCGGGCGAAACCACCTAACTCCCACGTCATCGCTGTGTGCATATCGTTCAACGCAGCCCCTGCTATCGCCCCATCCTTACCCAGTAAATAAAGTTCAGCACCACTTCGTAATAATCTGAAGAACATCTCAGGCTACCAATTTTCAAGACTCCTCAATACTGTCGCTGTCAGGGGCGTGGCCAGAATTTTTTTTTTTTTTGCCGGAAGGGGGCGGAGGAGGAGGAGGGGTGTTCAAAGAACCTCTATGTACTTTCATGCGTGCGTTCTATGTGCGCATGTATATATACACAACACGCAAAATTGAAATTTTTCGAGTCATCGGAACAACTCGACCGTCGTTCGTAAGAAGGATTGGCTTCGACAACGCTTCGCGCTATCTGACGATATTGCGCGATTGTCTGATCGCTGCTTTCCCTGCAGGTGCCGTTTCCAATCTAGCCCCTGCGCAGTGTATACCGCCCTGCCCCCGTCTCTCTGGTTAACCTCCTTACATTTGCCTCCCTTTCACGAAACGAAACGCGTTAACTTGCAACAGGATAACGCACTAAAAGAACACGTGAACAACTCGAACTATGTACAACCATAACGCAATAGCCTTAGCAGCAACACGACGGGCAAAGGCTTGTGTCCGTCGTGCTATGACGTTTTGAGACGCTGTAATCGGCATCGTCAGCCTATTTTATGTCCACTGCGTCAGCATACCTTACGCCCACTGCAGCACAATGGCCTCTCCCAATAATTGCAACCCATCCAGGACAAACGCTTGTGACCGTCGCGTTACGACTTAATGTACGTAGTATCGTTTCACGTACGAAATAATATTTCTTGGAGTTTAACGTCCCAACACCATGATATGATTACGAGGTACGCCGCAGTGGAGCGTTCCGGAAATTTGGGCCACCTGGGGTTCTTTAACGTGCACCTAAATCTAAGCACACGGGCCTCAAGCATTTTCGTCTCCATCGAAAATGTGGCCGCCGTAGCAGGCATTCGATCCCGCAACCTTCGAGTCAGCGATCGAGCACCATAACCACTAGTCCACCGTGGCTGGTAACTCATGCACAAAACCGACTAACTCGAAAACACGTTCTGACAAGTGTAGACATATCCACCAACTATACCAGCAACCTCAGCCTCCTTTTTCATCTCTACCTCTCTTTCTCTCTCTCTGCGTGTGACGTCACACTCCCACGGGTGTGTCGCTGAAAGCCCACGACCTCAATAATGCGACGTCACCTCAGGTACACGCAAGCTTCCACGTGCACAGTCATCGAGACGGTGCTTTCCGTCCCATCGTTCGGACTCAGGTGGTCTCGTGTGCTCAACGAGGCGGCTGGTGCGGGGTTCCGAATTCTTGGCGAAGCCCCTGCGGTCTGTAGACGAGGCCTCGCGATGAGCAAGAAGACGGGTGGAAGGGGTGGGGGTGGGGGGAGGAGGGAGGGGGAGCGCAAGCGACAGCTAAACCAAATAGACAAGAAAAAATATAAGGAACGGAAAACGTTGGGGACCACGTTGGAAAGCAGAGGATACGTATGACGCGTCTCCAGCGGGGGCGCGCGAAAAGGGCTGCGGGCGAGGCCAAATTTGGAGCCCGCGTCTTGGGCGAGGGGTCAAGAATATTTACGCCGCCAGCGCCAAGCGGCGTCCGCCACTGCCAAACAGCAACCGCACCCCCCTCTCGCCCCCGGCCCAACCCGCACCACCAGCGCGTCATCCCGGACTTCTTTTTCCTAAGCCGCCAGCAGTCGCGACGCGTTGGTAGGCAGTGCGCGTAACGACTCGGCACGCGACTGACAGGAGGAGATACCGCTTCGCAAGAACCTGTGAGTACATCCCATACCATGATGGACGCGCACTCGCTAGCAGGTTAGCACACCTGTGAGTGCTGTCACACGTGCAGACAGTGCAGGTTATAGTTATACAGCAAGACATTCTACGGGGTCGCTTCGAATCCACGCTACAGGCAACGTCATACCATAACGGCGGATCCGACGCCGTAGCCCCGTGGCGGATACATCGCGTTTCACCGCCGAGCACAATGTCGCGGGTTCGACTCCCGGATGCTGGAGCCGCGCTTCGGAGAGGGCCGCGGATGCGAGATACACGGTTGATCGGTGGACATGACACCTCGAAAGGTCGCGGGTTTGATTCCCTGCAGTTATATTCCGATTTTGGGACAAAACGCGATAAAACTCGTACAATTATAGGTGCACGTTAAAAGAGTCCCGGGAATTCGGCATTAATATGAATCGAACCCCCGCCACCTTCCCCTTTCTTCTAGTAAAACGGGTACATCTCTCACAGTTCTTGAGTTACGCAAGGGCAACAAAGCATTTCATTTAAATTTAATTACAAATGTTAGAAGATTTTTGCAAATTTGCAACATTATAAGCTAAAAATGTAGTACGAATTTCATTCACACCTTAGTGCTCCAAACAGGTGGACAATCTTTTTATTCCTTTCCTGGACCTCTTCTACTTGCGAGCTTGCGAAAAATTGATTTTCCATATTTAGTGTCTCTGTATTTTGGAATTTTCGAATAATTTGCAATCGCTCTGTGGTGTGTTAGCCTCCTGGCCAGCTCACATGGTACAGCGACCGCACGGAAGAGCATTGGTCCCGGGTTCGTACCATGACCAAGGCGGATTTCTCGTCAATTTGTCAACTTTCTTTCTGAGACAGCAGTACGAGAATTGTCCGCGTACCTTCCTGCTGACAACGGTTGGACGACAATTTTTCGTGGCCTACATTACAACGCTGATGCAACACCACACCTTGACAATTCATTTATCTCTCCGTGACAAGGACACCAAGCGCGCATCCGACGCGTCCAGCCGAAGCTATGCGACACCTAGTACGGTGAAATCTAGTCGACACGATATTCGCGGAAGCAGTCAAACAAAACGCATCATCCGAAAATCATATCACGGGAAGCAAGCTCCAAAAAGATCTGAAATAAGCGTGCTCGGTGACCAACTCAGTAGCAAAGGTTTATAATTATAATAATAATTGTTGGGGTTTTACGTACCGAAACGGCGATATGATTATGAGAGACGCCGTAGTGGAGGATCCGGTAATTTAGACAACCTGAGTTCTTTAACATGCACTTAAACCTAAGCACACGGGCCTCTAGCACTTGGCCTCCATTTAAGCGCGGCCCCTGCGGCCGGGAATGAATAGCAAAGGTTTGTGTAGCGTCGAGTGATACTGCTTAGCATAACACGTTATGAGGAGCAACATCATTCGACGGTACACGAACCTCAGCTATCGCACTTTTATCCAACGCTATTGTACAGACATCAAGTTCACACAGATTTAACTTCATCATGAACGCTTATCACCACGAACATCAGAACGAGCCTTCGATACTTCAGTTTCAAGATTTCTCTTACTAAACGCCTACGAATAACGGATATTTACCGCAGTGAACGAAATGAAGGCGACATTGCAGAGGCCGCTCTTGAGATCTAGTTTTGGTCCAGACAATGGGAAAGAAGGCTAAACAACTGGAACCGAATTCACTAGGCTTCTCTTTTGTAAGTGAGTTTGCCCATTGGTCAGCCTGCTTCACTTATGCTGTGTCCCACATCGTGATTGACTGAAATATTTCACACGAAATTTTTTGCGTGAGACGTTTTTGTGAATACGGACCCTCACGGAGAAAATTTGAAGGACACCTCCTAGTCTCTTTTTTTGTACTAGTAAAGTCAAGCCATACAAACCCAACTCGTAAAAAAAAAAGAAACGGGAATTAGTTGGATATATCGTATATTTTCATATAAATAAAAAAAAACGTACCGTATTTTCAGTGCGCAAGTTGGCTTCATGGAACATCTTTACGATAATGCAAGGAAAGCAGATTCACAGCAATACAAGGGATTTTATTGTATTTTGTTATTTTTCCGACGATTGTAGTTGGAGGTGCGTGTTACATGCAGGGGCGGGTTATACACGAGAAAACACAGTAGTGATCTAAACAGCGTTCGTCGCAAAAAAAAAAACAGTCTATATGCGAAGCATTTTCTTAGCGAAACTCTGCGACTTTGAGCGTATCTTTCTATCTATCTAGCCGCCTACTACTTTGTGCTCTCGTGCTCGTTTTGTTAATCGAATGTACACCCAAATCGGTATAGCGTAACATGACTGTATGACGAACATAAATGACAAGTCATAACATGAAAATCATGACATGCATGTCATGAACGACATGATATACATGCCACAGTCTTGGTGCTCTTACGGCCGTTTCGTTAACTTGATATATACCAAAATTGGTACAGCGTGACAAGAATGTATGACGAAATAATTGGCAGGTCCTAACGGCAAATCATGACACGCATGTCATGTACAGCATGATTTACATGTCACGCTCATGGTGCGCTTGCGGCCGTTTCGCTAGCTTGATATACACCAAAATTGGTATTGCGCGACGTTGCTGTGTAACGAACATAAATAACACGAGTTAACGTGAAAATCATGACACGCATGTCATGTACAGCATAACTAACGTGCCACGCTCATGGGGCTGGCGGCCGTTTCGCTAGCTTGATCTGCCCCGAAATTGGCATTGCGCGACGTTACTGTGTAACGAAAAAAACATGAGTGGCACGCATTTTCCTCAATGACAGACAAGACGATGTATGCAGCTCTTTGCTGGCTGCTTCGCATTACATCGATTCCCGCAATGCGTGGGATCTGGCGCCTTATCTGGCGCCTTTTTTTTTTCTAAACACATGCACTGCGAACAGCGGAAAAGTGTGTCCGATCGTCCGTTTCTTCTTTCTTTCTTTCTTTTTTTTTTTTTTGCAAATCGAACAGTGACCGCGCACGACGGGCCTACTGGCGCGATGACGGGGAATCACGGGAGAAAGCACGTGATGGCAAGCTGTAACTTCTACTCGCTCCGATTCCACTCGCTGCCCCAAATGCCCCGGTAACGTCCCCTTCCGTGAGGAAAGGCCAACGTGTTGTGAGGCAAAGTCAACTTCTTGGGGCGTTTCACGCTGCTCGATGTTCGATGTGTGAAGTGTTCCGGCCATTTATGTTCGATGTAGCCGTCGATTTTGCTATGAATTGATGTGAAAGCATTACCGTGTTCGAAAATATTTCTATATAACGGATAATTATATTTATCCGAGTTCGATCTAATTGCGTTTGACGGCATTACTATATTTTTTTTTGTCGACGTTTTGGAAACGGTCCGGCGGAGGGGGGGGGGGGGGGGTATTCACCTTCGTCACAAAGAAATGTGATCAATAATATCTATTTTGTTTACTATTACTGTTTAGATTGCTATTTAGTACGCAGTTTACTTCTGTACACCCATTATCCATGTAGGCTGTTTGCAGCCTGTGCACAAAGTTAACCGACGAAAAACGCAATGTAGCCATTTCACGGGCAGCGCAGATGTAGCCTGAAAGCTTCGAAAGAATAACCCTTGCACCAGTAAAGCCCATAAATGAATCAGTCGGAACTTCACGAAAATCTTTACAGCCTTACACATTTCGAAAAGTAATTGTCTTTTTGTAATACATACACATTCCGAGTAGCCTTTCGACAATTTCAATTGCGTAAAAATTATTGCTTTATCGGCGGCATGTATTAATTATTTTTTCGAAGTTTGCTTAAGAAATGCGCACTTTCGCCTATTTAAACAACCCCTTGTTGAGACATCGCAGTCGATTCAAGTGAGCGCTGGCCCAAAACACATCAAATGGTCCATTATAGTTTTTAATATAAAGTATTAGCCTACGCTATTGCTTCACCATTAACACTAACATCTCTGTCACCTGCCAGCTTCGCTGAGGCTGTTGGCAGGTAACATACGCAGGAACGGTAATGACAGTATCGGGATGCTAAAATTCTCTGATATGAATTGTAACGCCGAAAGCTCCGAAACACTCGCGAAGACCCACGGTAGAACTGTACAATAAGTCCGACGAAAGCAAGGAGCCCGAAACCACTTGAACACAAAAGTACATGGTCCTCTAATTATAATGTGCACAATTATAATGTCATTTCGCATACGACAACGTTGCTGAGAGTCAGGAAAAGGGCGGCTGCGAAGGCTGTGCTGCAGGCAGTTCCCACGTTGCAAGATATATTATATAATATATAATAGACCGGCCATCCCACATCGTGAGGATGGTCGTACACGCGATGCAATCTATGCGCGATGATCCTTCTTGCGACATTCCTTTCAGTGGTCCTTGCAGGCCTCAGTAATGGCGGCCAACCTTCGTTGCGTGTGGCCTCGGGTTCGCGACTTTGCATTTCGGAGTATTCGGCACTCCGCTGGCACGTCTCGCATCGGCTTCGCAAGCTCTCAGACGCTGCGTCTTCGGCACGGCTGGCGTGCAACGATCGGCTGGCAAGGTCACGTGATGTAGGTGAATAAGCGCTATAGATTTGAAATGCGCGCGCTTACACCTGACTGGTCAATGCCGAGATCACGTGATCTCCCGTCTCAGCCAATGTGGGTTTTTGTGCGGACGCCGACTACCACTAATATACTACGGCACAGGCTATAGCCTTAGACGGCTTCTATGTAGAAGGCCCCGTCTGTCGGTCCAAAGTAACGCTGCCAGGGTACCGCTATTATTACGCCACAAATTTAGCCCCTTGGCGTCTGGTTGAAGCTTGGCACTGTTAGCCAAGCGGGAGAGCCTAATTACGCCAGCTGCGGTAAAGCGTCCTAATTGCTTTTGTCTTATCACACGCGCTTAAGTGAAAACGTTGTCAGGCCTCGTTTCCCAACGACTCCTTTTGTTTCCCTACAAGCGCGTCAGTTTGGCAAAGCGCTTCGCGTGCTTGCACTGGAGGCGGTTTTGCCAGGGCTCGCCTCTCCACCTCTTATAGCGCCTGAATCTATTAAAAGTGTTTGTTACTAAACACAGCGCAAGCGTCCATATCACTCTCGGAGCTTAAGGTAGCGTCCTGATTTATTTTTACTGTTGACGCGGAGGAAATCATTCCGGGGAGCAGACATGCCAGAATTTTGTAGTGGGCGCGCCTCAGTCACGTCTATATACCACGGCGTTATATAACTTGGAAAGGTGCCGAATTCTTGTCACCCCGTCGAATGTTTCGCCACGGAACGCTTTAGAGAGTTTTTGCTCAACGTATTAAGCCCAAGCGCTGCAATTCCTGCCCCTTCCCAGTCGACCGTTTCGTAGCCATAACCAGGCACCATTCATTGACCATATGGCGCTGCGTATACAGCTTTTGTATAAAGGCCCAGTGTCGGCGATATCGCCCGCTAGCGGTACGGTGAAAATGACACGCGCGGGCGCGTCCCCCGCCTCTAGTCCAGCCCACAGCCAGTGTGGAGCGCGCGTCTAGCTGAAGATGAAGTCGCAGAGGATCCCTACGCATGTATGCTTATGAGAGGAGAACACGAAAGCGTTTGTTTTGGCTAAATGTTGCCGTTACAGAGAGGTGCTGCAAACTGGTGTTCTTGCTGAAAAACCAAAAAGACGCGTACCATCAAGGAAAAAAAGTAAGACAGGACAGAAAGGGCGTCACTCGCAACTAACTTTATTCCCAGAACATCAGCATCATATAACCACAGCGACCCTGCGCGCGCACATCGCCTCACAAGCTCGTCAAAAACCCGCTGTGTTAGTGGCACATCTGTTGCTCTGCGTGTGGGTGAATTTAGTGTCATCGATTCATTTTTCGATTAGTTAATCTTGTTATCGCGGGTTTTTGACGAGCTTGTGAGGCGATGTGCGCGCGCAGGGTCGCTGTGGTTATATATGATGCTGATGTTCTGGGAATAAAGTTAGTTGCGAGTGACGCCCTTTCTGTCCTGTCTTACTTTTTTTCCTTGATGGTACGCGTCTTTTTGGTTTTTCAGTAAGCATGTACCAACTAGCCCAACAAAAAGTTCTATTAAGGTGTTCTTGAGTTGTGTTGCAGGTGTAGCGAAGCCTTGGAGATGAGTAATGGGTTGTGCTCTGCTAGTGCCCTCTAGTGGGTCGTCCTCTTTGGCTCTTCCCACTCGAGCTGCGAGTCCGTGTTTTGCCTTGACTGTCGCCATTTGCGCATCGTCGCGAGTGCCATCAACTAAACACCTCAACAAATTGGGTGAGGTGCGGAGTAACGGGCTTGGAAGTAACGGGCCCCTAAATTCGTGGTCGTTCCGAGTGCGACGACGCGTTCGCAAAGCTCCGTCGTTTGCTGACGTCTCCTCCCATGCTACGCCACTACGACCCTAGGGCCCCAACGGAGGTACACACGGACGCCAGCGGTGTAGGCCTCGGTGCTGTCCTTGCGCAGCGTATAAACCAGGCTTTCCCGAATACTTCGTGGGATACGCAAGCCGTACGCTTACTAGAGCCGAGACGAATTACACCGTCACGGAAAAAGAGTGCCTGGCGATCATATGGGCCCTTACAAGCTTCCAACCTTATCTGTATGGTCGCCCATTTGATTTCGTCACCGACCATCATGCACTATACTGGCTGTCGTCATTGAAGGACCCCTCAGGCCGTCTCGCCCGCTAGGCACTTCGCCTCCAAGACTACGACATCTGCGTGCTGTACCGCAACGGACGCCAGCATGCTGACGCCGACGCCCTCTCGCGCTCCCCCTTGCCTGGCGACAATGTCCCCTGCTCAGTATCTCACATTGCTGTTTGTTCCATCGAAGTTCATACCATCGTTACCGAACAGCGCAAGGATATATGGATCGCCTCGCTGATCGACTTGCTCACTGATCCGTCCGCAACGCCACCCACTCGCACGTTGCGTCGTCAAGCCCAATTTCGCCATTCGCGACGACCTACTGCACCGACGCAATTACAACGCCGACGGCCGCCAGTGGTCACTAGTGATACCCCGCAGTCTGCGTTCTGAAATATGCGAGTGCTTCCACTATGATCCGCAATGCGCGCACTCTGGGGTAGCCAAAACTTACCACCACATTCGACAACGATACTTCTGGCGAGGGATGTACCGCTACGTGCAGAAGTTCGTTCGCTCCTGCTCGATTGCCAACGCCGAAAACCTTCAACGCACGTGTCGCCAGCCGTTCCTACAACATTACCTTGTCGTAACCGTCCGTTTGGGCGCGTGGGCATCGATTTGTATGGACCATTTCGTCTGAAGTCGGCTGGTAACCGCAGGGGCCATCGTCGCTTTTGACCATCTAAAGCGATACGCCGAACCGCCGCCCTCCCAGCGGTTACAGCGCGCGATGTTGCCTCCTTCCTGCTACACCGATACATACTGCGTCACGGTCACCGCAGGAGCTTTCAGCGATCGAGGCCGTGTCTTCTTGTCGGAAGCCGTCGAAGCCATTCTGAAGAGTGTCATGCTGTCACCGCAAAACTACTGCTTACCCCCCGCATACTAATAGCCTCACCGAACGCTTTAACCGCACGCTCGGCGACATGCTCTCAATGTACGTCGCCGCCGATCACACAAATTGGGATGCCATTCTGCCCTTCGTCACCTACGCCTATAACACCGCCCCTCAGAGCACTACTGGTTTTTCGCCCTTCCTCTTACTGTACGGTAGGCACCCGTCGCACACCACCGACACGATACTTCCGTACAAGCCGGATCCATCTGAGTGTGCGCCTATTTCTGACACAGCCAGTTTGCGGAAGAGTGTCGCGAGCTTGCCAAGACCTTTACGACGCATGAACAAGAGCGGCAGAAGAGCATTCGTGATGGCACCACCACTTCTGAGCCCACGGTCCTCCCTGGAGCTCTCGTATGTCTCTCCGTCCCTATCACTGCAACTGGCCTCTCTTCAAAACTACTGCCGAAATACGAAGGCCCCTACCGTGTCGTTGAAACGCACATCCCCGGTCAACTATGTGATCGAACCCATCGAACCATCCTCGGACATGCGCCGTCGATGGGCGCGACATTGTCCACGTGGAGCGCCTCAAGGCGTACTATGACCCGCTCATAGTGACAAGTTGTTAGGTCGCCGGGAGGCTCCCTTTCGTACCCGGGGTAATTGTAGCGAAGCCTTGGAGATGAGTAATGGGTTGTGCTCCCTAGCGCCTTCTAGTGGGTCGTCCTCTTTGGCTCTTCCCGCTCGCGCTGTGAGTCCGCGTTTTCCCTTGACTGTCGCCATTGCGCATCGTCGCCGAGTGCCGTCAAATAAACACAACACAGGCTAATTTAGTTGATACGGCGGATCAAAAGCGCGCTCCCGTCGTAGATGCTACGTCGGTCGCCACGTGCCGCGCCTCCTCTAAGGAGGCGTTGCCACGTGCTGCAGGCGTCGGCGCGCTTACGCAGTGCACCGACTATTCCTATGCGCTTTCCTGCTCACCGTCGAATCGGTACTTCCCCCTCCTGCTGCGGCGATTTCCCTATTCTATGTCGCGGCTGTAAGGTCGTTGCTGCAGTGCAGCTAGTGGAGCCAGCGCCGAGTGACGCTTGCGGCGACGCCAGCTGGGCGTCAGTTCAGGTTGGACACGTCACGTGCTTTCCCGAGAACGGCTTTGCGGACATCTTTTTGTGTGCACGCTTTCGCCAATCCAGCAAGACGTAGACGCGCGCTCAAGGGCGGCCGCGTTCGGCGTGCTGTTGCTTTCGGGCGGACAAGCGTTGGGTGAAGCACGCGTTGTGTTTGCCTCTAGCTCGGTGACGGTGCTATTTTGACATATTGCGACACCTAAAGATTTCGCCTCAATAAGGCGAAAGCCTTATATGCCTCATGCGAAGGTGATTTTAAACGAAATCACTGCCTGAGCGCGAAAGGGTACAACAAAATATCACGTGACTTTCTCAAGCGTGCACGCTCGAAGCACTCGAGATGCGCGTTCACTTCGTCATCGCGGGCGTTCGCCTCCACTCGGCCTATAAAAGTCTAGAACAGGTGTTGTCTATACTAACGACTAGGAGTAATAAGGGCGCGCTATGGAATAAGGTCCAGTGGACTGCGTGGTAGGCCGAAGATCTCAAGGTGCGTCACGCCATAGGAGGATCGACAACACGAAATGAGGCTTGCAGGATTCCGACGTGACGTTTCGGTCTTCAATGCACCGCCACTAATGCTTTCGCCTTCGAGTCTTTGCGATAGTATGAGACCATCAAAAAAATTAAAGCTAGATCTTCCAGTAACTCTTGCGGAGATTTCCAAATGACCGCGTGTAACAGGCCAGTTTCCCATTAACAGTGTTTCGGGAAGTTCAATACGTGGAGGTTTTGTGCGCTTCGCCGAATACACCATGGTCGTAATGCGGCCGCCCGCAACCACGTGTTCTGAGCCGGCAGCATAACGACTCTAGGCTTGCCTGCAGTGTAGTGCCGCTGGGAGATTTGACTGTGCGTAGTTGAGCAATAAAGATTCGCAGCGTGCACGTTAAAAGCGGAGTGCGGGTCTCTGTGTCTACCTTTCTTCTGCATGTCTCTCATTGCCCATTAGCAGTGATTTTGCTGTAGGAAACACCGGCGCACACTGCATGCTTCGCCCCTCCACAGGTTTCACGTTAGTGGAGCTGAAACACCCTTCCCTACATGCTTCGCGCCTCCCCAAATTTTTTTCACTACCTCCGTGATTAGCCCACCTCTGAGCAAGCGACGATGTCGTATGATGACGTCATCATGTGACGACACGCTATGTGGCGTGATAGTGACGTCATTGTAAAAGTACAGATATTCGCTCTTTGACGTCATATGGTTACGTCATCACGTGATCATGATTTTGCACCACTCGTGTTTGCGACGACGACGTGGCACGCCGACCCGACGGTCAATGTTTGCGTTTGATAAGGCATCTTAATAAACATAAGCCACAAAAGGCGAAAAAACACAATTACGATATGCGCTCTTCCACTGTTCTTCAGATCGTAATGCAGTGTGTCTATGCCAAGTGCTCTGCGCCGCTAAAGCCAACGTAACTATACCAGGCGTGCGCAGAGTTCACCATTAGGGGGTCAGGGGGGGCGGGGGTGTTGGAGGCGAAGTCTTACCGCAGCGCCTCCTCCCCCCCCCCCTTTCGTC
Organism: Rhipicephalus sanguineus; assembly: GCF_013339695.2. NCBI lineage: Eukaryota > Metazoa > Arthropoda > Arachnida > Ixodida > Ixodidae > Rhipicephalus > Rhipicephalus sanguineus. The sequence continues at coordinate 70,997,578 of NC_051185.1, read as the reverse complement.
GCGTTCGAAAGAAAAGGAGCTTGCAGGCTTCGCAGTGGATGCAAAGATGAAAATGAAGCGATGACGCGCCGTATGACGGCCTGCCTTTGGTCCCCGGCTTTCCAGGGATGAAAATGGGAGGTAAACAGCCCTTGCACTTCAAGCAATGACTGGGCAGTTACGACTGAGTAAAGGTATGGGGCGGACTTTCCCCCACCCCCCTCAGATTATTAGGGGCGGGCGCTCCACCCTCGCCACCCCCCTTATTCCCCTCGTGCACACGCCTATGCTATACCGAGTGTCGTCGATCGTCCTGTGTTCAGTGTGCCTTAAATGTAGTTCGTTCTTTGCGAGTACGTCGCTGTGGCCAGTACGAAATTAAACGGCAAACATTGCACTCTTTCCTCTGCGCAGTGTAAGCCGAACCAACGACCACAGGAGACATGACGTCCTCGTACCGGGTGCGCACCGTCCCTACGCGCACGGTGACCACCGTGCGCCGTCAGGTGATCGACGATGATGGCGACTTCTTCGACTTCCCAAGGCCCGCTCGGGCGGCGCCGAGTTCACCACGGTGCGCCACAGGGTCACGCCAGGGCGGCGGCATCGTCACCACAACCACCACGACGACCACGACCCCAAGGCGCATCATCCGCGACGTCAGCCATCGACGGCATGGATGCCGACCCCTCTTCGCGCGCGACGTCTCCAGGCCCTCCCGGACAAGGATCTCGAAGAGTTCAAGGTGCGCGACATGAGCGCCAGGAGCGCGTCGAGCTCGAGTATTTTAGGAGGGCGTCAGAGTGTAACGGAGGCTTAGACATCATAACACATGTAGCTTTGTAAGTTTTCGCGCGTCCTTTGCCGAGTGTGCACGGAAGTACAAAGACTGACTTTGCTACGTCGACAATGCGTTTGTTTTTTGGTGTTCAGGCCTACTTGCCGCAACCCAGGGGGTCATGGCGGCGCCAAGGAGCCTTCTACGAAATGTGTATAGATCCACCGTGCACGGAAGCGTCAGAGTCAATGCTCCTTGTCACTGTTGTTGCCGCATTTAATACCCCTCACACAGTATTCTCGAAACACTGACGACTGACCATAGAAACCGTGAATCTACAGAATAAGGTACATTCAAATCTGAGTAGCATATTCATAAGCAGGCCAGCGTTCCACAGAATCACCGCCGACAATCTGTTTGTAACTAACATACAGGTCTTTCATGTTCAATTATGCTTAAGGCTTGAGTGGCTCGTGACAACCACGTATACAACCCACGTTTCTGTGAGAAGTTCAACCCCACATGTAACATCACCAGTAAAACGAGTAGTGGTACATTTAGTTCCGTTCCTCTCTTTCCGATCGCCAGGTTCCTTAGTCCTGGGCTGTACCATGCTTGGATTTTTTTTCTCTTTTTTCTTTTTGCATAATACGTTATTTCAAGAGCGCGGTTATCGCTGTGCAGGTGTCCTTCGACATCGGCCTGCACTTCAAGCCGGACGACCTGTCGGTGAAGACGCGCGCCGGCATGGTCTTCATCACGGCCAAGCGCACCGACGGCAACATCACCCGCGAGTTCGACCGCAAGGTGCCGTTGCCCGACGGCGTCGACCCGCTCACCGTGCGCGCCCTGCTTCAGCCCCACGGGTGTGCTCACCATCAGGTCTCCGCGAAACCTGGTCGTCGCGATACACCTCGAACATCTACGAGCGTCACGTGCCCGTCCGCATGAGCCTGTACTAAATGGACGAAACACAGAACAACAGAGCTTGCGCCGGCATGCTCAAGTTTAAAAATTATATACTTCGCTTATGCAGAATAAGCAAGCGTCAGTCAGCTTCGAAAAATACGAGAAACCTGAATCAGTTAGAGGGGCTTGTAATTGACCTTTACGTAGGTCTCTGTTCTCTTCCCTCTATGACTGTTCTTCCGCCGCCAAACGAAGGAGGAAACCTATACTACATGGGTAATTGTGCTTGATGACTTTGAGCAACAGAAGTTATGAAAAAAGAGGAGGGTCGCAACAATCTTCGTTGTTTGTGTCGTTTATTTTTCTGCGAGCTGTTTTCGCACTGAAGGTTGCAAGTTTACTAAACACGCACAAAGTTATGTCCTTGCCTGCAATAAGCGCGGACGAGTACTAGCGGCCGCAGGAGTGACGAGACTGACGTCATCAGTAACGTGACCTGCTAGGGAAACCGACGTTTTTGGCTGCCATGCGCACGCATGTGCTTGGGGTTTCACGAATGCACAGTACGGCTGCCCCAACATCTTGCGTGCGCTAGCCGCTTGGGTACCCATCACTAAAACTCTAATATTCTGGCTGCTGTAGGGGCAGTTGGCAGGGACCTCTCGTAAAACACGGGCCTATCGTAAATTACGCTATCTAGGCCATTGTTTGCGAGGTCTTGGATCATGACTAGCGTCCACAGTTACACGCCCTGTCGGAATCACGTTACAGTCTAGCCTTATAGCTTCAGTCATAACTATGCCAGAACATTTTTCCTGGCGTGGGACTGGCAAGACAGAAGGAATATGGGCGAAGCCCGAGTGCAAATTATGTATCGATACATTCGATAACGTCCCAAGCAGAGTTAGTAAAAGGCTGACAAAACTATCTGAAAAGGTAGAAATCAGTACTGTTAACATACGTAAAGATGCAACAGATATTTATATTTTACTGACAAATCACGATATTGTTATTCTCAAGTAGTCGACGCTGCCAATGCCTATTTTCCGAATTAATAAAAAGCCACGCTAAAGCCCTTTCTTTTTTTACATTCAGCCTGTCTTTGCGAAAGGACAGTTATATCTGCACAAAGAAAGCATGGATGACTGAGATGTTAAGCGAAGATTGCAAATCATTTTAAAGCATGTGCACAAGGCATCCTTATGGAATGTTCCGTGAACTCGGTGATGTCTCAGAAGCGCTATTTTTGTTCTTATGACGGCTAAAGTAAAACAAATTCTGGTTATTCATGTTGTCTGAGTGCTCGATCCTTGCAACATGACATAGGGTGAAGAACAACACAAGGTGCCTCCAACATCCACTCTAAGGAAGGTAAATGTATTGCAGCCTACATAAACTGACACTAGTAACTACCCTTACAAAAATGAATTTAGAGTCTATAGGTTGTCTAAAAATGGGTGTACACAGTCTATAGACCGTCTAAATACATTTTTGATTGGCAAATTCTTTGTGCAATATACCCTTACAATGTGCTTGTTTTCTGACTGTGTGCTTTACAAAAACAGGCAGAATATTTACGGAGAGAATGACGACCGCACTTTTCCAACTTTAATTTGTGTCCGTCCCAAAGACGGGTAGGTACACAAAACCAGCCTGCCATCATTGCGATCAAAACTTTGGGGGTCCTGAAAAAAACACATAAAGCGGAAAGAAGACGCCGCTGTGAAGAGCTCAGCCAAATCTTGCAGTCGTATGTGGCAAGGAGGGTTCACAAGCGGAGCGCAAATTTGCCACTTTCTCAAGCGCTCTCTCTCTTCAGTTATGTGGGACGCCAGCTGTATGTCGTCACAGAGCAGAATGCTGCTATTGGCCAATAGCTAACATAAACCAAGAGCGCCGTTCGGATCAAGTGCGCTTCTTTCCACGGGATGCCCTCACGTGATTGCGCTGCGCTCTGTAGTGTGCTTAAATTTCACAGCAGTAACACTAGAGCGGACCGGAATCACACATGAACAGAGCGGCCGCGTTTCATGACGCGCTCGACGTAGCTTCTTTTCCTTGTGGCATCCCCCCAAGAATAGCTTCCAGCGCACTCGTCGGGACGAGAGAAAAAATTACACCATCTCCCGCTAAAAGGGACCATGAGGCGATGCGAAGTGGGAGCACTTGCACGATCGCGTTCCGTTGGCGTTCATTGGGCATGCTACCGACCTCGCGTCGTGGAACGCGAAGAGGGACGCTACGCGCGTCGTATCGTCCATCTAGCCTGGCCGTTAATTCTCACAGGGCGAGCGGGGAGCGCAGTCGACAGGCGGGCGAGAGGGGGGCAGCGTAGAAGAGGAGAGAGAAGGGGAGGGGACGCGCATGCGCTCGAGCTCATCGCGGCGTTGCGCAGGAGAGAATTTCGGCATGTCTCGCCCGCGTTTCAGAGGAAGAGTAGAAAGGGGAGGGGAGAGGGGAAGTGGAGAGGGGCTATGGGAGAGGGGAGGGGAAAGGGTATGTGGAGAGGGGAAGGGGAGAGGGGGAGTGGATAGGGGGAGCGGAGAGGAGGTGTGTGGAGAGGGTATGCGCATGCGCAGTAAGGGTGGTCACGCCGCACGCCACCACCACCACCACCACCCGATTGAGCTCCGCCTTAAAGGGACACTAAAGGCAAATATTAAGTCGACGTTGATTGTTGAAATAGCGGTCCAGAAACCTCGTAGTGCTGCTTTTGTGCCAAGGAAGTGCTTATTTTGAAATAAAATCACGTTTTTAGTGGTCCGCATCGCGTTAGCGCGCTTCAAATCTCCCGCCTGAAAATACGACTTTCATACGTCACTGCTGCCGTGCCCAACGTTGCCCGCTTTTACTGCGCGGCCGCCGACACTAGTAGCAGCCGAGCGGAAGTAGCGGGACCCACAGTAGCAACAACGGCGCTGCGGCAAAGACTTGCTCGGATGGGCACATTCAAAGCCTTCACCAAGTTGCGGTTGGTCTCGTAATCCTCAGTACGAAAGTGCAGCGAGCACACACGCAGAGGTTTTGACTGTTTAGCACACTGGCGCAATGGCATGACACTATGCCACTTCGAGCGTAAGGGTTCATTCCGCGACACCCAGTGAAAAGACACACCGGTTTCCTTGCTGCAGCACTGGCGTTGTGCACCATTCGGGCATCCGGCAATATCACACGCATGCGGCATTTTGTCGAACTTTCTGTCAGAGCGACTTTCACGAGCGCGCAAAACACGCACGGCAGTACGCGATCCCGAAACTACCACTGAGACGGGCGAGGCGCAGTTCGGCGAAAACGGAACCTTTGAACCACGCGCGTCGTTCCCCATGGCAGCGCCACGGAGGTTTTGTTTTCCATGAATCAAGCGGAAACGAACAAACAGCATTTTATTACGTCTTTTGATGCTCGGAATGTTCTTTTTTTACTGCTGCTAATTTGATTACTAGTGATTTATTGTAGGCCGACTTCCATACGTCATCGGGATCCCTTCGAAAATGTCCCTCTCGTGGCGCTCATCATGTGATACATTTAGCTTAATTTCTCGGTAAGTAGGGCACTGCTGTTGATAATATTGCCGTTTTAGAAGTTGTCATACATTGGGCTTTCACTCTGACATAAATTGTTATTTGCCTTTAGTGTCCCTTTAAGATACTTCGCATCTAAAAAGCGCTTAAAGTGTGCCACAGATCCCCCGTAACTCCGCTCGTTCTTGACGGATTTGAAAAATATTTGCGGTGATCGATTCGTGAGGCAGTGAATTCCGATACTGAGGTTATTCGATGATTACTTGGAAAAATGGCTCAGGACCCCTTTAAAAGTTTGTTCACGCAGGGCTCTTAGCATTATACAGATGCCTTGAACAGAATGCAGTCACTAATTAAGCATGCTAAGGTACGCGGCTTGAGGGGCGCGGAGGCCGAAGTTCCCAAGTTCGAGGAAGACCCTCCCTCCACAAACACACATCCACTGTAAATGACGCCTCATCGGGGAACACATACTCTACGTCCCTAGAGAGTGGCCCCTTTCTATTCCCTTGGTGTACTTCACTGCAAAACGCTGGTGGTTTCTTGGCCCGCGTCAGAGTTGGCGGGCGTGACGGTGCAAGTTGTAGCGAGCGCGCGCCAAGAAACCACCGCCAACTTATATGGCACAAGTTAGCTGGGACACCCGGTACACAAGCACACCTGCAAACACACACAAAACAATTTCGGGCTATGCCCCTGCATCACAGTGTCTGTAACAGCTAGACTGCCTTCAAACAGAGAAATAAGACAAAGAGCCACAAAAACTTCGATGTTTCACCGTATCAAAATAGACATAAATGCTTTTATTAGTCGTAAGTTTCGCAACAAAGTTTGACTATGTGACCACATGAGTTTCATATTGCGCAGGCACTGCCATAAGCTACCAAAGCATAGTAATTATTGTACAGTACTCACGGATTGAAATGCGAAACTTTAGGGCTAAGTAACGCACGCAGTCTCGTTTCGAGCGTAACAGTTCGTGTCATATCAGCGCAATTTTGACTCATACACTTAGATCACAGCAAACGCTATTGTTACCGGCCAATTCGCAGTGACATGGCGCGGTTAGCGCGAGAAATTGCTCGTAGGAGCTGTTATACTTTAAAAAAAGAAACAATGTCGCAGTTCAATTCGCGAGTACTGTACCCCATTTCTGAGCTTGTCTTCGGACAGCCTAAAAGTTCGGTGATGAATCACAATGCCCACAATGTAGCTGCCCACTGACGCTTCGCCCCGCAAAACAGTTGTTTTAGGAACGCAAAAAAAAATGTTCAGACAAATCATCTCCACTGTGACACCATGAAAATAAGCAAGCCTAATCATGCAGATTTACACAAATTCTGCATTAGTTGAACAGTAGTACATAAGACACCTGGGTTCATAATAAAACGATGCAGTGCAAGTGAATAAAGTGGAATAGACACAAACAAACAAACACACATACATACACAAACACAATCCGGGTTGTACCTTGGTTGTGACCAAGTGCACAAGCCTTCATAATCAAATGCATTCGTGTTTTGTAGCGTTCCTAATTAAAAGCAGAAACTTCGGCTACCCTCAATTCGAAACATTCATTAAGTGCAATGGGTCACAAGCACAATATAGCATTTTCAATTCTAGGTGCTGCTACCTATGTCACATGTATACCGACAAATATAATATTGAAAGAGCTGCTGGATCAACATATTGGCGTTGACACATATTAACTATACGACATTAGCATAATGGTGATGATAAGTACAGTTCGGACTTGACACTGTGAATGTGAATAAACGGCACGAAGTCTTGGTTTGCCATGTTGAGTTAAGTACAACTGTAGTGCACATTCACACATGATCCACCGAAATAACACATAGAGCAGAAGCCGACGTACAAAAAAAAAAGAAAAAAAGGAGAAGACAAAGATTTATAAGAATGCAGTTCTTAACCTTTCCTGGTACAGATGAAAACTTTTTATTGGGCGAACTTGTGCCCAGGAAACAAAAAGACAAACTACAAGCGATATACGCTGTACACTGATAGTGGCGATCACAATCGTCGGCCGTCGGTCATCTCATCTGCGGTAAGGCGGGTCCGCATTTATACATGTGGCAGTGAAGATTCCAGCGTTATCGCTGCAGTGACCGCGTTGGTTACAGAATAAACTATATTGCTCGCGCTGTGCGCACAATCATATAGGAAGATTCTACCCTTATGAAAATGAGTCTTGAGTGTCTAATGTCGACTAAGTGCGCTCCTAATGAGTCACTAGACAAACATTAGACATGCAAAGCCTAATGTCGTTTAACATTAAGTGTACATCACAGAGTCAAATGACATGTGCACTTAATTTCTGGTGACTGAAGTGTTCAGACTTTCAGTTGCCGTTCCTAATGTCAAAACGCGCATCACAACAAAGAAGTTAAATAGCCTTAATCGCCACCGTAAAATCAGTTTATCACAATAGACAAGTTCGTCTTTCAGAGACTACACGCAATAAACAATTTGTGTTGCAATGTACACAAATACCGTGTTTCAGTAGAATGCGTAAATATTTTACATATATCGCCCATGCACCGGCGATCGAAGAATTGCGGACGACCGCAGCAAGGTTCATTATATTACCTGCCGTATATATAGAAGTAAGCATTTCCTTATTTTTAAAAGGCATGAGTCGATCACATATGCAAATATGAACAGATATGATCAAGTGACACTGCGAACACTCGCTCAGGGGCCCGTGTTGCCCATTTGTCCAGTAGAAATTAACGGAGGAGAGTGGGGATTACCCGCACGGCGTCGCGAAGGATTTTGGGAGGCGGAGAAGAATTGGAACTGTGGACAATGGGTGACGTACAGAAAAAAAAGTTCGTTATTGTTGTGATAAAAATTAGGGACTGTTCTTATGCATGGTGCACTTACATATATGTCCAAAACAGAATGTTGGTTGCAAAGATACGCGGACAAGCGTTTTTCCCAACCTCAAACTACTGTCTCTATCTCTCCTCGCTGTTGCAACGCTGGTCAGAAGCAGCCGACAAGCAAAGTTCGATTTGGCCCAACGTCGCGTACATCCTTCTCCCGCCCCGCCCCCCTCGTAATGTCGTCTCCACGCGACTCTCTTCTGTTCTCCACGGCGTCAACTCCTCTCTCCCTTCACTCCTTCCTTGTCCCATTCACCTCCTCTGTGTGCAACGTTGGGTGTCGCCTATCACTACGGTCCCGAATGTACTATCACCCTACCCATTTCCTCCTCCCGTCATAATCCCTACCTCTTTCTATCCACGGAGAGGGCAGTAACTTGAAACAAAAAAGCATTTCTTTTGAGTAAGGACTCAGAGATGACCGTCGTCTGGGATGCGAGTTTGAAAACTGCCCATTTCTAACTTCTTTCATTTCCCAAACAAAATGTAGAGTTGTATAACAAATCGAACAGCCATAACACATTCCCAACATGCACACATGGGTGTCAAAATAGCCATAAGTACACTTTTTTATGTACAGTGAAACGACACTACTGCCACTTATGGTGTTATCTTAGTGTAAGCAAGCAGTTGCAACACTTGGCAATGAAGGGAAGGCTAGAGAGCCGAACTACGCGTGTGCTACCGTTGAAGATTATAGTCCCACAATTGCGTTGTGTTTTCTGCGTGAAAATAAAAAACAACATTGCTTTATTTTCTACGGAGCGCTGTTTGAAGAGAGGGTCAGCGCGCACCAAGGAGATATTTATACTTGTTTTGATTTATGCAGCGTCATTTCGCGTTTTTGCACTTGTGAAAACGTCCCACCTTCTACGTGCACCTCACAGTCAAAATAGCGCCTTCGTCTTCAAGTGAGCGCTCGTCACCCTCCAGCTTTCCCGACGACTCGCCGAGGGAGCTTCTGACGAATTTCACTAGCAAATGGCTGTATAAGCCTGCGGTGGCCGCTCGAATAATGAAATGGCCGTCACAGGAGGTACGGAAGGTTCACAAATCAAAACTAAATTCGAAACGCGCGCCGAACCGGACTATTTCGCGGAGCAGTACATGTGCAGTAGCTCCGCCCCCGTAGCCTTCCCTTGTCCTTGGGGGCGCTTTAGTTGTTTGACGGGTGCGCGCGGTTTGTGTGTGTGTGCCATGATGTGTTCTACAATGCTTCGTTACCACGTTTATCGATTATGCACGTTGGTTACGTGATTCAATATCAAGTGTACCTTCCAAGACGATCTATGTCCTAGTCTCGTGACTGACGGCGAGTGCGGACGTACAGCAGCCTTTTGACAAGACTGTCGCCGAGTGGAGTGTACGGTACATTGTGGACTGTAAAGCTGAAGAGTGCACAGTGGATGCCTGATTTTGGTAAGTTCTAGAATATTTCTGAATTACACAGCTAGGTTCATTACATGACGTCTTTTACGCAGGAACCGAGTGTGATCGTCTGGGCAGTGTGTTCACTCTGCGGGGATGATGGCCAGAGGAAGGATGATAGACAGGTATGTTTTACGCTATGCTCAATGCTTTCTGTGCACTTTATACGGTTGTATGAAGCATTCACCATGTGCGTTCACTACCTACAACTGCAACGGGTGGATGAAGGCGCGTTGCTTTGCGCGATACTCCGCTCGCTTCTGTAACGCAAGCGTTTCTTGTCATGGCGCTCTTCTTCCTTGGCTGTTGTTCCATTATTCCAAGAATGCCTGTCGCTCGGCCCACCCGCTTCCCGCTTGCTGGCGTGGGAGGGTGGAGGGGGCACACAAAAGCGCCGCTGCCGCTTCTCTACCCGGGGGCTGGGTGACCTTGGGGACGTCTGCGCGATGTATGTGTCGCAGGGAGGGCCGCACTCGCGTTTTCCTTTTGGGCGTAAGGGACCGGAGGGGGGGGGGGGGGGGGACTGCAGTACTTGAGAGCATGCCCCTTTCCCCTAGACTTGACGGGGCCGCGACCGAGAGGGAAAGTGGCCCGTTCTTGGATTCAGCCGCTCAGAAGCGATCGCAAACCGAAGGAAGAATAATTTGCAAGATTTTTTGTAGTTGTTATTCTGTAAATAAACTTCTTAGCGTCGTCGAAAGTTATTGAAATCGACTACAGCTGTATACTGCACGAGATCATCGCCTGAAGCTACTTGTACGATGGCTTTTCACTTCGGAAATAGAACTGCTTTAAACATAACGTTCATCGCCTAGCCTTCTCATGATGCAGGTACAAATGAAGTAACCTCAGGAAACTCAGTAATAATTGGCATGTAGTACGCGGGGAGGAAGATATAAAAACACGCTGCGGTGCTCTGCAGTGGCGTGTGTTGTGGCTTTCTCCACGACTACTGCACCGCGCTTGTTTTTGTTAGAAGTTAGTTGCACTATGGTTAGGATTTTAATCTGACTGTGCAAGGTCGTTGCTACGAGAAACGAACTTGCGTTGGGTGAACCCACTTGAAGATAATACAAGTCAGTGAATTACGTTATATTCTGGTACTAACACCATGTGTACACTAATTTGAAGTAGCACAACATGTTTATAATTATCAATTCTAGACAATATGCCAGTTAGTTGCGTTTGGCAAGGCCTTTTGTTGCAATATTTGTGTTTGAGAAAAATGATGTGAAATATTTTCCCGTCGTTATATTGTTTCCTGAAGCATACTGGTTTATATTAACAGAAGTTGTTGTAATGGTTAAGCAGCACTGTTCCAAGAGCTTTTTATCCACTGTGCTGGGGTGGCAAAAGCACACCTCAATTATGTGCTTATCTAAAGTTCATGTTTCTTTTGTGAGCTTTTCTTAAGGCAGCATGAAACTGAAAAAGCGCTCTTATTTGCAGGTTGTGCGACTAAGATGTAGCATTCATTGTGAGAGTGCTACTTTAATTTTATGAAGTAAATATTAGGGGAAACAAATCTAAATTCTCATATGTAACTATGTGTGCAGAAGTTTACAGAAGGCTGACTAAAGTGGTTAACGGTTGTTTTTTATGCTTGCAGCACTACAAATTCAAACTGATATTCCAGGCATTGATTGGCTTTAACACGACTAGAATTACTTTCCTAAACGGCTCAAATTCATCATATAATACAATATGTAAAGCTCGGCATTATGGAGTGTGCACATGGGCCACACATACTCTTATTTTATCAATTTATGCATTTTATATTGTGTAGCAAAGCTGATGTAATTTTCGTCATTTAAATTACCTATATGGTAATCTGCGTTCTCCAACCACATAGTGTTTACTAAGTACATAAGTTTCTGAAAGTTCGGCTTGCAATGGCACCATTACAGTTGTCTGCCATGAGCCGTTGCTCAGGTTATACCTGTTCTTATAGCGCAATCTGAGTCCATCATTCAAGGCCCTTGCTGGTATATAAACATAGACTTGCCTGAATACATTGTATTATTGTGTGTGAGCTGTAAGGTCTGTGTGGTGCGCCAACTCATGAATGTTTTCTGGTATCCTTTACATATGTACCCGGTGATCTCACCTGTTCGTGGAACTGAAGCAGACGACAGCTTGCAGAAGAAGATGGGAGCGTTCTACCTGTGAGCCTGGTCGAGTTTATATTTTATGGTAGGCATTTGTTTCAATCTTTACAAAAAGCTTGGACATGTTGCGCCTGCTCATGAACCTATTGCACCTTTTTTGAGGGAATTCTAAGATCAAAGAAACAAGACTCAGACGTAACTCCATTAAAGGGGCCCTGCAACACTTTTCGAGCATGCTCAAAAAGCGCTGCCGATCGGTAGTCGAGGCTCCCGAGAACACGCGAGCCAAATATTATAGCGATGCGCACGGCCTGGAATTTACAATAAATTCTCAAAGTCAGCTGAAAATCGCTCCCTCTTCTCTCGACAAATGATGTATTAGTCCGCAAAATATGACGCGATTGTCGGCAGTGCCACCATTGGCTGATGTTATAATCACGATAACACCCTCATTATTCCTTTCGTTGTTAATTTTGAGTTCAATAAGTAGATAATATGTATGTTTATATTCTGTTATCGCGTTAAAAAAACCGAACAAACATTAATATTAGCACTTCCGGTCTCACCGACAGCTCGTCTGCTCGTAGTTGCGTGGTTCCGTTTCTTCGCCATGCGCAGTGCCGAAAACGTGAATATTTCTGTGCTTTTGACCATCGCCGGTTGCCGTTGAGAGTGGCAGCCGTTCGAGTGTTGCCTCATCAGCTGGGAACTGCATCGTCGGCACGTTCTCACGACCGACCGAGGCAGCCGTGCAGCATGTCTCCGATAACAATGCTGGCGTCCGGTAATGGCGGCGCTTCGGGGTCGTCTGCCAGTGCCGGTCTTACGAGGCGGTGTATCGGAGTATGGGCCGAAACCGATCTCAGCTGTCATTCGTTCCAAACGAGCGCGCAGGTTTGCTTCCATGGTTGGCAAAGCGATGAAACACTACGGCGTTCGAGGTGCACACCCAACTTACCAAACCGACGCGCAGTTTTCAAGCACGCGCGATACACATTGCGATCGGCTCCGCTCGACGAGAACGACGCAAGCCGACCGGAAGTGGCGGCACAGACCACGTGGTTGCGCCCAGACATCAGAGAGAAAAAAATGAAGAAAAATTTCCGCCGGCGCTCTTGGGCGGAGCCTCGCTCGTCTGCGCTCCCTCCCTCAACTCGCTGCCTAGCTCTCCGCGCGCTCGCGGCGTTGAGGTGAGGGAGAAAGCTGCGGACCGTGATCTCTATAATTTGGTAACACCACTTAGACTGACGGATTCGAAAAATTTTTGCGGCATATGACTCGTGAAGAGTCATACGTCAATAATGAGACTATTCCAATATAACTAAGAAAGGTGTTGCAGGGCCCCTTTAATGTATGCTTGATGCTGGACTTGACCTTCTGTGTTGTTTTCCTGTTTTCTAACAGGATTTGCTGAAAGTTTCGATTGGAAATGCGATATAAGATGCAGTTTTGACTAACTTAACTTCACAAAAGTTTTTTTTGTCAACTATCTGCACGGGGCCTTGGCAGTACATCTAAGTGTTCTAAGGTGCACGGTGTGTTGGATAAAGTTTTCTTTGGCAACTCTTATATATTTACTGCGATCTTTCGTGCAGGATACACATGCATGGATACACCATACATGGATTCCCTACAAGGACCCTGCGCATCAAAAGCAATCTGTCATCAATGTTAAGTAGACAGATTAAATGAAACGAAGATATGACAGGTGTACACCATATTTTTCTTTCATTTAACCTCTGCATGTTTCCCAGTCAATAAATGTTTTTATCCATTTCTTTTGTGAGAAATGTCTTTGTACAGCACAAGTGTTGTAGAAGGTGCACACATGCACTTTCGTATGATGCTTGGCTGCATGTGTATCAACCAGCAAACACATTGTGAGGCACAACTAATATGTGATTCCGTACTATCATCCGGACATATCATCAATCTTATCATGCACTGTAATAGTTCTGTTTCAGGAATGTTATGAATGTTATTGGCCACGAAGCACAAGCTTGGCCGAGGGTCATTGCAAACAGGATGTTTCATACTCACAAGAAAGTCACTCATAAGTACACATTAGAATGACGGTGGCCAATATGTTTTTGAATGACATTATGGAGTACATTAAACAATTCTGAAGAAATACATTAGAGAATCAAATGAGTGTTGATGTCAACGGTCGTTTCATGCTCACTAGACTATCACATGTTAATACGCATCAGACTATCACATGTTAATCCGCATCAGACTATCACATGTTAATACGCATCAGAATGATCGGCCAATATGTTTTTGAATGGCATTGCAAATACATTACAAAATTCTGAAGGGCCACATTAGAGCGTCAAATGACTGAAATGTCAAAAGTCATTAGACTTTCTTTTTGAACTCATCTCACATTTTCATAAGGGTAAAATAATCGGGAACATTCCCAGACATTCCGGCGCAGCCTGTGCAAGGCAGTGGTTGACATGCAACGGGCCAGTTACACAGACATAGAAAAAGAAGCGAGTGTGGCAATACTTACTGCCACGCAGATTGCCTGGGTTTCATTCTGGCTCTAATCCCCCCCCCCCCTCATTTTTTTTTTCTCACTGTGCGCTATAGCTGACACGGACACCGGCAGTGGCAATGGACGACTTCGCCATCAAAATGGGCTGTTGTCCGTGAGCTAACAACAGCTTACGCAGTAAAAGAAAACACCACCTCTGGATGCTACCCCAGTGGACAGCATGCATAGACAACGACACAAAAGAACTGAAGTTATGCAAATCACCTTTTAAATGCATACGCATTTGTAGGCCCTTCTCTACGAGAAAATTGTCCGTCTGTCTCTCAGTCACGTAAGAAAACCGCGAAATCTGGTCGCGGTTTTCATGAACTATGGCTCTTTCACTTGGAATGTTTGGTGTTCAGGTTCCTGAGCACCACTATGCGGCCCTTTACAAGCCAAAAACATTCAAGCGAAGCTGGATGCTTGCACAGCTACAGCAGCTACACTGAAAAGGAAGCTGAATTCTCAGCCTTGAACGAGAACGTCTGCTAAGGAGGAAGGTCAACACAATTATTGAAATAATCAATGACCTTAAACAGAAGCAGCACGTTTCAGAAAATGCCTCTGCAATGCTTGAAAGGGCCTCGCGGGGTTGTCCCTTGGAAGTTATGCAACGTTTGCTCAAGCAAACAGCCAGTGAAAGTGACAAGTCATCTACTGAGCTAAGCCAAGATGAATATTTGCCTGCGCTGGGTATGTTTTCACTCATGTTGTAGGAGTACTCAAGAAAGTGTATAGTTATGTAAGAAGACATTTGAATGTGCTTTTCCACATCCATCAACTATAACTAAATGGTATAGCACTATTAAAGGAGAACCTGGATTAAAAAGTCAAGCAATGAATGCTGTCTGAGCAAAATCCAATAAGATGAACAACCAACTTCGCTGCGACCTTGTAGTTTGAAATGGCCATTACAAAGCACCTGAAGTAGGATGGCAAAAATATTTCGACATTACCCTGACATTGGCAGCAAGAACAGCGTGGCTAATCTGTGATCAATGGTCTTTCAGGAAATAACGCGCTTACATAGTGAACTGTGTCTGAGGAGGTTGAGTGAAACAGGAGTTGGCATGACATCCCTGACGTGTGATGACCTGACTTGTAACTTCATAATGCTCAAAAGACCTGGGGATTCCGTTGAAGGTCCTTGAGCAGCGAGTGAAAGAACTTAATTTTGTGCGATTTCCACAGAGAGAGGCATGGCACAGGTGGTTATCAAAGAAGGAAAGTACAGTGCTGCACATCCGCTATCCCAAACTCTAAAACAAAACTGCATCCTTTGGCTAGTCTGATACAACGTGCATTATCAGTTCTAAACACTAGGCAACTACGTCACAAGGGTGTAGCAGGAGCAGATGCTTACTTGAGTGGAGCTGAGTGCAGCGGCTGGTTCACATGCCACTGCCTTTCTACAGCAAGAACTATGTAACCAAACTATGTGACTGAACTGTGTAACTGAAAAAGTGAATTATTCGACAATTGTAAGTGCTTTACGAAATTAAGTAAGAGTATCACTGCAAGGTTCAGTCGTTATCGGCCAGGATGGAAAGTGTGCTTGGACTTTGACAGGCGCTGACTACAAGGCCTGGACAGTAAAGAGACAAGACTTTAACGCTTCGGAAGCCACCGCGCAAAAGGCAAGACTTCTATGCTTTAAATCCCGTGGCACGCTTGTGGACGTCAACAGAACCTACTGGACGCCTACACATTGCACAACAGCTGAAGAATTTGTTACCACACAGGACATTTCACTTCTTGTCCACTATAATCACATTTAGCACGCAGATGTTCACTAATGCCAAACTGCTCAGCAAGGTGGCAAGCTGTCAGCGAACAGTCTGGCCTCAAGTGATGCTCTTAACGAGCTGACTGGAATAATGAAGTTCCTCTTCTGAAGGGGCCTCCTGTTAACGAGGCTAACTAAACTTGATGACCATACAGATAACTTTCCAGCATGGAAATTATCATTCGGAGCCACAACGCGTTGCCTTGATTTTTCTGCTCAGGGAGAGCTTGATATACTCATTGCCTATTGTTAAGCCTAGAGTCATCGATTCAAGCTACCAGGCTGTAGTTAGTGTATGTACATGACTTCGAAGCAGGACTGTCTGGAAGAGACTGGACGACACCTTCATTAGTCCTAAAGTCGTTGAGGTACTCTGATGAAATGCTTAGATTTCCCAAAGTTATGGAGCAGAGGCAATATGAAGCTTCGAAAACTTGGAGACCAGATACTTGAACTGGAGGTAGCGAAAGCAGACCCGCACTTGGAAGGGGTCAGATACTTTGACACTGCACGAGGCGTTAACAGCATCATCACACTGCTTCCAAGAGAAGTTGATGATATCAGGTTCGATGTACAAGAGAGCAACACTGCATTCCCGCCATTTTTTTCTTCTCACAGTTCGTGAGAGACGAGGTCGAGGTGGGGACCAACCCTTGCTTCTTTCTCCGCACGAATCATACTTTCCTGGATTTCCACCCGAAAGCGGTAAAGCAGGCTCCCAGGAGCTCGTATCGCAGAACGGCGGTATCAGACAGGAAAACCGAAGCAGATTTCATTCAAGAAAACAATGATACAGTGATGCCAAGCGTGAACAGTCCTAATAAATCAAGGGACTCATGTAGAAGTGATCTGCCGGAAGGTGAAAAGCATTTCCTTATTATTTCAGGCCGACACCACACTGCCACGCTTTTCATACGACACTACTACGACCAAGTACAACAACAGGGCAGACATTTCCCAGAAGGAGCAGTGAGATCAGCCGAGTTGGGGATTATTGCCAATAAGGGAAACATATTTCCTTCCTAGGAAAATGCATCTTGTGAAAGATGCTGAAAGACGGACCACCAGAACGAAGAAAGTGGGAAATCAACCAACCGAACCACAAGGTTGGCAATTCAGTGAAAACAAGCAAGCCGTTCGTTGTGAGTGGCGAGTCGGCGTGATCATTCAATGCGTACTTCGCACTGACAGCTGACAGCAACCTTTGGAAGGTTGAAGTCAAGACAGTAAAAATGGATCTTTTAAGTCATTTACTCATCCCTTATTGGACCAGGTGCACCTGATGACATGAAATGATGGTGGTGCCCACAAAGTGAAGCACCAGGCGGGAAGTGTGCTGTGCACCCGCTGCCCCATATTCTAAAACAAAACTGCATTCTTTCGCGTCATCTGGTCCAAGGCACATCTGGTCGGCTCAAAACACTGGGCAGCTACGTCACCAGGGTATCGCAGGGGCTTACTTGAGTGGAGCTGAGTGCAGCGGCTGGCAGCACGCCAATACTTTTTTACGGCCGGGACTATGTAACCAACTATGTAACTTAACTGTGCAACTGAAGAAGTGAATTATTCGACAAAAGTCTGAATGCAAGAGTTCAGTCGTTGTCTGCTAGGATGGAAGGTGTGCTTGGACTTCATCAAGCGCTGCCTACGACGCCTGAACAGTGACGTTACTGATGTCACTGAGGTGAAAAGACTCTTTAGGACCGTCGCATTAGGCTGATGTGAGAAAGACCAAAAAACTGCTCTTGCCTGTTTGGATCAGTCAGTTCAGCGGAAAGAAAATCAGAAGTTGTGGTGCTATATAGCACAGAAGTGGCTTTCAGTGATAGACACGTGGGTAAGAATGTTCAGACTTGACCTTCCGTTTGATACCAATAACGGTATTATTATTATTATTATTATTATTATTATTATTATTATTATTATTATTATTATTATTATTCAACTGCAGCTGTTGAAGTCCGGATCGCGTCCATTTTCTTGCAATTCGTGCGATTCCACCCAGCATGGTGGCAGGCCTAACGACGAGACGGAGGTATGCGCGACGGCGGCGTGTTCCCTGCCGCCACGTGGTTCCTCAACCGGTCCACCTCTCGCCCCTTCGGGTAACTTTGGCGAGGAGGTAGCCGGCCTTCGCCGCCTGCTCCTCGACGCGCTGGAAGGGATTTCGTTCCTGAGTGACGAGGTCTCACAGCTGCGGGAAGATAATGAGCGCCTGCGAAAGGAACATTCCCGAGTGGCTGAGCAGCAGGTCCATATCGTCGCTTCCCTTCGTGGTGAGGTTCGTTTTCTGCGCGATGAGCTGACACGCCGCGTCACCCCCAAGCTAGGGGAGCGTCCTGCAAAGTCTTCAACGGCTGTTCAGTGCGATTTTTCCGTGAACTCCGACACCTCCGCGACCTCGGATATGACTCATAACACCGAAACGACCTCGGATACGACTCATAACACCGAAACGCTCCGACCTTCTACCCCACCACCAGGTTTTCAGCGTGATTTGAAGCTACGCGTTGTGGATCGTACGGAAACCTCTTCGGCCAATCTCACAGTGAGTGCAAGGAAGGAAACGAAAAGAAAAACACATGTATCTACTGAGGCCATGGACTTGTGGTGAACTCTAAATGCGCCGTGGCGCTGCCAGCGTGAGGGAGAACGATATTCCCTTTCCTCCCTCTGCGCCGTAACAAAGGCACGAAGGAGGCGCGGAGAGGGAGAGAAGGAAAACCAGTTCGCTGAGAAATAAAACCAGTTGGTACCGAGACTCTCAACAACACGCCGCGTCTCTGCGTCGCTCACGCGTACCAACAATTGGTGACCTGCAGTCCCGAACATGGAACACCACGACGCCGTCGCCAGCCCGACAGTAGCTGTGTTAGACGTGAAGGTTCCTTCCTTTTGGACCAGCGACCCGGCACTTTGGTTCGCCCAAGTAGAATCGCAGTTCGCCGCCCGCCGCACCACCGCCTACCGCACCAAGTACCACCACGTGGTCGCCAACATTCCACCTGCCACAGCGAGCGAGGTGCGCGACATTCTGCTTGCCCCACCAGCCGAAGATGCCTATCGAGTGCTCAAAGAGACGCTGATTCGCCGTCTAACCCCTTCGGAGCCGGAGCGCCTGCAGCAGCTGCTACGCGAGACCGAACTGGGCGACCGCCGAGCCAGCCAACCGCTGCGCCACATGCAGCAACTAGCGGGCTGTACAGCAGGTCTCGACAGTCGCCTGGTGCAGGAGCTTTTCCTTCAAAGACTGCCCGCAACCGTGCGAATAGCGTCACGGCCTCCGGAGAGACGGACGTTTCCAAGATCGCCGAAATGGCTGACCGACTCATGGCCGTCACCACGCCAGCAGTTGCCACGGTGCTCGCCGAAGCCTCGCCCTCTCCCGCCTTGTTGGAGATTCGTGCGGAAATTTCTCGCCTCGCCGACACCGTAGCGGCACTACAGTCAAGCGGAAGCCAAAGCACACGGCGGAGTGCTACACAACAACAGGGGCAGCTGTGCTGGTACCACCGTAAGTTCGGTGATACTGCACGGAAATGCATGCCGCCGTGCGAGAAATCGGGAAATGCGCCGAGCCAGCCCTAACGGCGACAAGTGCCACCGGCTCAGCGGAAAGTCGCCCGTCGGTCTTCTTCCTGACTGATCGCGAGAAAGGCACCCGTTTCCTGGTCGACACTGGGGCAGAAGTGAGCGTTGTGCCGGCGTCGCCAGCCGATCGCAAAGGCCCGTCTTCGTCACCGTTGCAAGCTGTAAATAACACGACGATACCGACGTACGGGCACCGCTCACTCTCGCTAGACCTGGGCTTCAAGAGGACATTTCAGTGGATATTCGTGGTAGCTGACGTAAAATTTGCTATCCTGGGAGTGGACTTCTTGCGTCACTTTGGACTGCTTGTTGATGTACGCAACCGGCGTATAAGGATCCCCTCTCACAAGCAGAAGTGTGCGGAAAGCCGTCTAAGCACCCGCCCATCAGCCCTACGCTCGTGATACCACCGGGCACCGCCCGTTTTACGGCTATCCTACGTGAGTTCCCCGAGCTGACGCGGTCGCCACAGGCCGGCGGGGTCGTCACACACAATGTATTTCACCACATTTCCACCATAGGGCCCCCAGTTTACGCACGCCCACGCCGCCTGTCCCCCCAAAAGCTTCAGGTAGAACGACAGGAGTTCGACCACATGCTCGAGCTCGGCATAATCCGCCCATCCGCTAGCCCTTGGCCATCCCCACTACACATGGTGCCAGTCTACACCAGGAGACTGGCGGCCATGCGGGGATTATCGAGCCCTCAACCGAGCAACCGTGCCCGACCGTTATCCGCTACCTCATATTCACGACGTCACGGCCAACCTGCATCGTGCGACACTTTTCTCCAATATCGACCTCGTACGTGCCCACCATCAAATTCCCACGGCCTCAGAAGACATCCCGAAGAAGGCGATAACAACGCCATTCGGCCTGTTCGAGTTCCTCCGCATGCCTTTCGGCTTGAGAAACTCCGGACAGACATTCCAGCGCTTTATTAACGGCGTTTTGCACGGCCTCGACTTCTGTCATGCGTACCTCGACGATCTACTCATCGCAAGCAGCTCACCAGATGAACATGAGGTGCATCTGCGATCTGTGTTTCAGCGCCTGGCAGAGCATGGAATACTGGTGACCACGGACAAGTCTGAGTTTGGAGTGCACAAGCTGACGTTTCTTGGTCACGTCATCTCGAACTCCGAAATTAAACCTCATCCAGACAAGGTTAAAGCTGTCGAGCAGTTCCCACAACCCAACACTAAACGTCAGCTCCGTGAGTTCCTTGGTCTCGTGATCTGCTACCGTCGTTTCATCCCCAAGTGTGCCACTATTCTACAGCCTCTCCACCTCCTGCTGTCGACACACGAAGATGCCGCTCAGGATACCAAGGATGCCGCTAAGGAGCTCTACTGGACGGAGGGCGCCCAAGCGGCCTTCCAAGAGATCAAGAGACGTCTTGCCGACGCCGCGCCTCTCACTTACCCGCAACCGGGAGTTCCGCAGTGCGTCATGGTCGACGCATCGAATGTAGCTGTGGACGCCGCACTTCAACAACTCATCAAAGGAGTATGGCGACCAATCGCTTTCTTCTCCCGGAAACTGACATCCACCGAACAGCGGTACAGCACCTTCGGGCGCGAACTGCTGGCCGTCTACGCGACAATCCGGCACTTCTGGCATTACTTAGACGGTACCGAATTCTTTGTCTTGACGGACCACAAGCCTCTCATGTATGCCTTGCGGTCACTGAATGCTGAGGGGGGCGCCCATACAGCCCGCGAACTGCGGCAGATGTCATACATATCTGAATTTACCACGGACGGCCGCCACATCAAAGGAGTCGACAACGCTGTTGCCGATGCCCTTTCGCGCAGCCCGGTCAGCGCCATAACCTGTCCCACAGGAATAGATCTCAACAAAATGGCGGCTGCTCAACGGGATGACGACGAATTGCGCCGCCTACAAGAAACGTCGACAACACTAAACCTGCAGTGGTTACCCTTGCCAGGTACAGAAGGGCTTTGCTGCGACACGTCTACTAGCAAGCCACGACCATTTGTGCCCGTGCACTTCCGTCGCGAGGTATTCCCATCGCTACACGAGATGTCACACCAGGGAATCCGAGCTACGCAAAAGGTCCTAACGGCACGTTTCGTATGGCCCTGCATCAACCGCGATTCCCGACAATGGACTCGTGAGTGTCTCGCATGCCAGCGCTCCAAGGTACAGCGTCACACCGTGACACCGTTGGAGACGTTTCCCGGGCCAGATGCTCGATTCGACCACATACACGTGGACATTTTCGGGCCGTTGCCTCCCTGTCAGGGCCAAATGTATCTGCTAACTTCTGTTGACCGTTTCACGCGTTGGGCAGAGGCTGTTCCCATGCCAGACATCACAGCCGAAACTGTTGCCCATGCTTTCGTCAGTCACTGGCTCTGTCGCTTTGGCGTGCCATCATCCATTACAACCGACAGATGAAGCCAATTCGAGTCCGCATTATTCGCCAGTCTAACAAAGCTCATCGGTGCTTCGCGCATCAGAACGACTGCCTACCATCCGATGAGTAATGGAATGGTTGAGCGATTCCACCGACAGTTGAAAGCCGCACTCATTGCAAGCAAAGAACACTCCTGGGTCGAAGCACTGCCCATTGTACTCTGGGGCATGCGCACTGCGTTCAAGGCGGACGTCGGCTGCAACGCTGCAGAACTTGTCTACGGCACAACCCTGCGTCTGCCTGGCGAGTTCTTTGTGCCTGACCAACAACAAACTCACATTCCTGCTGGCGACTACGCATCTCGCCTACGTCACATCATGACAAAACTTCGACCGACACCTTCACGACAGCCCACAGAAAGAAGCATATATGTGAGCAGCGAACTCGAGTCGTGTAGCCACATCTTTCTGCGCAACGATGTAGAACGAAGATCACTACAAGCACCGTACGACGGACCCTTCAGAGTTCTCCGCCACGGGAGAAAAACGATTACCATCGAAAGGCATGGCCGCCAGGAAGTGGTGTCATTGGACTGAGTTAAGCCGGCACACATGGAGACCAACCAGTCCACGACAGCAACCTACGCCCTTCCACCTGAAACCCGCCGAGCAGCGCCACATCCCGCACCAGCGACGGACACCCAAGTGACTGAAAAATATCACACACGCAGTGGAAGAGGGACAGGTGCACCAAATCGCCTCAACCTGTAGCCGCGTTTCATTTCGCTCGTGCTCTCACTAGGGGGGGAGTACTGTGGTGAACTCTAAATGCGCCGCGGTGCAGCCGTGGCGCTGCCAGCGTGAAGGAGAACGATATTCCCTTTCCTCCCTCTGCGCCGTAACAAAGGCACGAAGGAGGCGCGGAGAGGGAGAGAAGGAAAACCAGTTCGCTGAGAAATAAAACCAGTTGGTGGTTTCCGTTTGGGCCGCTCAAGCGAAAGGTTATCTCTATCGCGCTCCGCGACTTTGAACGCGATCTCGACGCTTCCCTCAGCGGCCGCGCGGCCGCTAAGTTCCACGATTCCTCAGTGGACGAGCGAGGCCATGCCTCGGAAGCCCTCTGGAAAGAACATAAAGAAGGCCGGCAAGGACCAGAGATCCCTCCAACAACAGGAGGAGATTCCCGAGCGCCAGACCGTTCCTGCCATCGGTGACCGGCCACTGGAGAAGGCCAAGGAGGCGCTACCACCCTCCCAGGCCACTTCGGAGCCTCCCGCCACCACTGCGGCACCCCCTAAGCCTGCCTGCAACACCTCGGCACCTGCTGCCCCTGCTGCTGCTGCTGCTACCGCACCCGCCGCTCCTCGCGATGCCGCGAAGCCTCATCTGCGCTCGCGCTCGGGCACTCGAGTGGGACGCGAGCTCCTCCGGCTTGACAGTAATCCATGGGCACGAGAAGTTGCAGCCCAACGGAAAAAACAGGACGACGAAGAGTACCAGAACTTCGAAGCCTGGCTAGCTCAAAAGCGTGCCACACAGCGTGCTGCAGCCCACGCGGCACATGCAAACACAAGCACGAGCTTGGCACAAGCACCGACTGCGAGCCCCACCAGTTGGAGCAGCAGGCGGTGACAACCATCGGAGATTGGCTGCTCAACAAGGCCAAGGAGGCAGCACCAGTTGCCGCCGACCTTCCCGAACCAGCAGCTACCACGCCAGTCAACACAGACGACGCGCCGTCTAGTTCACATGCCGCGACGTCGGAAGACGAAGCCATGGACGCCACGGCGACCTCGCGTAAGCGGGGACGCGAGGAAGACGCAGCGGAAGGCCCGCGGAAGCAAGCGAGCACACACGCAACAGCGGCAACCACAACAACAGCTGCAGCAGCACCTGCCGCCTCCCCCTCCATGCGGGACGACGCGGCGAGCCTGACAGCAACTCCTGCAGTCCTCCTCTCGCAGGCGGCTTCCGCCGGCATCGTGGCTGCGCCCCCTGCGGCTCCTGCAGGAAAAAGGAGGAAAAACAAGCGGAAAGCTCGCCCCAAGCGCCGGCTCCCGGCGCGCGAGTACGAGACACCCGCAGCAGAGGCCCCGACAGCTCCGAGGCCACTCAACACCACGGTCGCAGTGCCGCGCCCGTGTCCAGGCCCCCTGCCAGCCGAGGACGACTTCGTCACCGTCGTCTCCAAGGCAGCACAGCGGAGAGCCAGGGCACTCGAGGCCGCGGCTGTTGCGATCGATCCTGCCGTGGTAGGGACAGCCCTGTTCCGTCCCTCAGCCCCTGGCGGTTCTTTCAGCGGATCGCCGCGCCTGACACTCGCGGCGGCGCTCGCTAAGCGACCCGGTGTGTTGGCGGTGCGTGTCAACCACCGCCTTAACATCGTGGCCGCGGACGCGTCCACGCCGACGTGTTTGTCGGAACTCCTCGCAATCAGGGAGCTCGGCGGCGTTCCGGTCACTGCCAGGGAGCCCGCGGATCGTCGCTCCAGCACCGGCTTCGTCTACGGCGTGGACGGTGACCTGACGAACGCGGAGCTGCTCGCGGGCATCACATCGGCGGTTCCCGTGCTCTCGGCAACGAGGGAGGGGGCCTCGGTGAGGCTACGATTCGCCGAACCGCTCCCGCCTGAACGAGTCCTGCTGCTTGGCCTGCAGTTGCGTGTGCGGCATGTGAGACCGCGACCACGCCAGTGCCAGCAGTGCGGCCGCTTCGGCCACGTTGCCGAGGCATGCCAGCGCAAGGGAGCGTGCATCCGCTGCGGCCGCCAACACCTGGAGGCGGAGAGCTGCAAGCCCCGCTGCGTCAACTGCGGCGGGGCCCATGCAGCTGACACCCCCACCTGTCCTCGCTGGCAGGAGGAAAGGAGAGTGGCCACCCTCATGGCCGTCACTCCAACGCCGCTCTCGAGAAGGGCGGTCAAGGCCGCAGTACGCGAGGAGTCCCGTGAGGTGCACTCCTACGCTGCTGCGGTTAAGAACAAACTTCTCGAGGGCAACACCACGGATCCCGGCCTGCAGCGCCCATCTCCTGCGCCGCGCCGATCCCTCCTGCCGACGGCGAGCTCCCCGAGGACGAGCCTGCCTGCTACCCCACCCGCGGCGCCTGCAGAGGACCCGCGGGACACCCTCATCACAAATCTGCTGGCCACCCTGCAGGCTGTGATGCAATTCCGTCCTGAGGAGCACCCGCTGCGAGCCACCTGCCTCCAGGCGATCGGCACGCGGTCCGGTGCCCCCGGGAGCGAGTAGACTTGCCCCTACACGTCGGGACATCCTCCTGAGGAAGCCCGGCACCGTCTGCTGCGGCGGACTACAACCTCGGCTGCGGCATTCAACCGCTACAGCCTCAGCTCCACGCCAACCTTGCCGCGCCCGCGCCTGCTGCACTTTGATCCCTTTCCTCTTTTTCTCCTTCTTCTCTTCTTTTCTCCCACTTCCCCCTACCCCCCAAGGCACTGCGCCGTGCTCCCTAATGGGCTGCAAAAATTAGGTGCCTTTTTCCTTCTCCTTTCCAACCACTACCACCACCACCAGTTGGTACCGAGACTCTCAACAACACGCCGCGTCTCTGCGTCGCTCACGCGTACCAACAGACTCGTCCACTTTGTTAGTGGCTCAAATCCACCAACGACCCCAGCGGCAGTGGGCTATATCTGTGTCCAAGTTGAGCCCTGACACTACATCTGCTGACCTCAAGAAACACATTGAGTCTGTTGACCTTTCTGCCATTTCGTGCCGGCGGCTCAAAACAAAATATCCTTCTTACTCCTCGTTCTGCGTTACAGTTGACGAAGATACATTGAAACGTCTGAATGACCCGTCAATATGGCCGTGCGGTTGCATTTTCAAACCATTCCGTGGGATTCTCCATGAAGACATGCTCCATCCCTCAGAGTGCGCACCCGCAAGCAACGGTGCCGTGTAATTTGGATATATTTCATCACAACTCTCGTGGTCTTCGCACTCAGACGCGTGAATTCTTTGCTAATGTTGTTTCGTCTTCTTTTGACCTTATTGCGATTTCTGAAACGTAGCTGTGCAGTGAAATTCCTTCCTGTGACTATCTTCCGCCGAACTACACCACCTTCCGCAGTGATCGGGACTTCTGTGCAACTAAACAAAAAGGTGGCGGTGTATTGATGGCTATAGACAGTTCTCTAAGATCTGCTAGACGCAAGAACATAGAAACAATTTCTGAATCAATTTGGGTCGAAATTAGTCTTGAGCACTGTGAAAAATTGTTGATTGGATGTTTCTATGTATCGCCTAGCGTTTCACCAATTGCTTTTAATCAGATGGTCTCTTCCATTGAAAATGTGGTAATTTCACATAAGAAGCACAAAATTCTTGTACTTGGCGATTTTAACACACCTGGAATTGACTGGACCATACTTAATTTTTCCCATTATCATCATTTCTTAAAGAACAAATGCAGCGTATTGTTAGATTTTCTCGCTTTTAATTCCCTACAGCAGCACAATAGTATTGCTAATTCCCGTGGTAATGTCTTAGATCTGTGTATTTCTAATAATCAACCTATCGAAGTATCACTCACTCACATCTCTCTTGTTCATCCTGACAAATTTCACCCACCACTCAAGCTAACACTCTGTATTTCACCAGAAAAACCAAGCTTTCCCAGAAAAATCAACAAAACGCCCAGATTTGCCTTCAAGCGAGGTGACTACGTTGGCTTGTACTATGACTTGTCCATACAGATTGGTCGCTGGTAACTGACAAACCCAACGTTGATGATCAAGTCGATCACTTTACGGCACTTATCTTGACCAGCATGCGCAAGTTCCTCCCCAGTATACACCTAATCATTGTAAACATCCCTCCTGGTTATCATCAGAACTTATAAGTGCACTGAAACATAAAGATCGTGCACACAGGAAGTATAAATGTTCTCCATCAACTCATTTGAAGGAAGAATTCTGTCATTTTCGTACTTTTTGAAAACGCCTTTTTAAACGGGCTCACAGTCTATATATTTCATTTATAGAAAAAAGCGCGTCTGACAGGCCAGCTGAGTTGGAAGTATGTGCGCAAACGGTCGAGCAAAAGTGACGAGTCCTTCAGGATACTGGACCCAAATGAAGTAGATGTTCAAGCCGTTGCTGACTGTTTTGCCATGCATTTCTCATCTGTTTATAAGTCTCCAGCCTCTGTAGCTAGTAATGGTCGACAGGTTAAGGCAGTTGGCACAGCTGATGTTGTGTCGATAGATGAAGATTCCATTTCAGAATGCATTAAGCGCTTGAAACCATCCTTTTCAGCTGGCCCAGGTGGCATCCCCTCTGCCATACTAAAAGCCTATGGCAGTATACTTGCACCAGTATTGACTATCATATTTATTAAGTGTCTGCATGCTTCAACTTTTCCTAGCATGTGGAAAACTGCTCGTGTTTCCCAGTATTTAAGTCTGGCTGTAAGTCTCGAACTACCGCCCTATTTCCCTTCTTTGTGCCGCATCCAAAATCTTTGAGCTTGCTCTTCACAAAATATTGCCTTTTGATGTAAAATATTCATTGATTGTGAATCAGCATGGGTTTCTTGCTGGCCGCTCAACTGTCACTAATCTTGCCAGTTTCATGATGCAAGTCTCCACGCCTATTTCGCAGAGAGGTCAGGTTGACGCTATTAGATGCGAAGTATCTTAAGGCGGAGCTCAATCCGGTGGTGGTGGTGGTGGTGGTGTGCGTTCTGACCACCCTTACTGCGCATGCGCATACCCTCTCCACACACCTCTCCCCTCTCCACACCTCCTCTCCACTTTCCCTCTCCCCTTCACCTCCCCACTTTCCCTCTCCCCTTCCCCTCTCCACTTTCCCTCTCCCCTTCTCCCCTCCCCCTTTTTACTCTTCCTCTGAAACGCGGGCTAGACATGCCGAAATTCTCCCCTGCTCAACGCCGCGATGAGCTCGAGCGCATGCGCGTCCCCTCCCCTTCTCTCTCCTCTCCTACGCTGCCCCCCTCTCGCCCGCCTGTAGGCCGCGTTCCCCGCTCGCCCTGTGAGAATTAACGGCCAGGCTAGATGGAAGATACGACGCGCGTAGCGTCCCTCTTCGCGTTCCACGACGCGAGGTCGGTAGCATGCCCAACAAACGCCAACGGAACGCGATCGTGCAAGTGCTCCGGCTTCGCATCACCTCATGGTCCCCTTTAGCGGGAGATGGTGTAATTTTTACTGTGACCTTAGCAAAGCTTTTGACGTTGTCAGCCATTCGCTGCTTGTGGATAAACTTGCACACTTTGATGTTGATTCTTCAATTGTAAATCTCCTCCATAGCTATCTTCTTGATAAATCATGTTATGTTGCCGTTAATGGCCAAACGTCCTCTTTGTACAAAGCTACTAGTGGGGTTCCTCAAAGGTCGGTACTGGGCCCACTCCTCTTTTTAATTTATGTTAATGATGTTTCTTCTTCATTCGGAATTCTTTCCTTTTGCATGCCGATGACTTAACGATATTTAAGAAAATTCATTCAGTTATCGATTGTCGCTTGCTGCAATCTGATTTGTGTTCTTTTTCTGAATGGTGCAGGAGCAATAACCTCTCCCTAAATATTTGAAAAACAATGGTAATGAGTTTCACTCGAAAAACATCTAGTGTGCCATTTTTATATTCTGTAAATTCTGTGTCGTTGTGTAAGGTATGTGAGATCAATGATCTAGGTGTTCTTTTTGCTCACGCTAAGCGTGTTGCTTTGCGGGGTCTTCGTACCCTAGGCTGTGTTCGCAGAATGTCTAGACAATTCCGTTCTCCTATGCCCTTCCGAAAATTGTACACCGCGCTATGTCTTCCTCAACTTGACTATGCATCTGTGATCTGGAATGGCATGTCTAATTCCAGCAGCAACGCCATTGAGCGAGTCCAGAAAAAATTCCTAAGCATTTACAACCACCGTTTCGCTATAAATGACTCTGGGTCTCGTTCAAACGCTGCTGGATTATCATTGCCATCACTTTGCTGCCGACGAAATCGCGCTGATCTGTTATTTCTTTACAAGCTTGTGCATGGTATCATATCCTGCCCTGTACTGCTCAAGTGTCTTAATTTCCGAATTCCACGTAAGCTGACCAGAGAGAATAGACCTTTTCATGCAACCGCCTGCCTCTGTGAACATTTACCATTGGCAGGATACAACGTCTTCACAATACTTTTTGGAGCTCGATGTTTTTCACAGCTCCCAGTCCTTGATCTGCTCCGAGCTTTGCACTGTACTTACATAGCCTCGCATACTGTTGGCATTTTTTTCGCCTGCGCATAGTTGTATATGTGCAATTTTATAACGTTTTTTATCCCTGATATTTTATTACGAATGTTGGCCTTTGTTTTTTTTTCGTGCGCCAGTACAAAGACCTTACGGTTGTTCCTGGGCACGTTAAATAAACGTTTGATTTGATTGATTGATTGATTGATTGATTGATTGATTGATTGATTGTTATTATTATTTCATTTGTAAACACAAGACACACAAGGATCCAGAGGAAATATGGAGGGAACATTGTGACGATAACAATAACGGTACTGAATAAAAAAGAAAACAAGGGGCTTAAGTTGTATCTTACAGGGAGCTGTGGCCACCGTAGCCATCTGGGACTCGTGACGGTGCTCAGAGAGGTCTTTTCGTTTTCGGAAAAAGAGTCCCAGATCCTCGAGGCTAACGTAAGCCTTTCCCCTAGCCACCACCTTTGTCGAACGAAGCGATGCGGCGCCTGCGACTCGTAAAACAAAACCGAGCTGCGGGCGACCGCTGGGGGTCGGCATGTATCTCAGCCGGCTTCGGCGGGGTTTTCCCAGGAAGCGCGCCTTCAGAAACGCATATGTTGGCTGGAACGTTTCCGTCAGCGCCTCGTACAACCGTGCGGTGGACTCAAGGCATTGCGGGGGACTCGGACAGCGACCGCAGCGAGCGTCTACTGAACGAGCACAGGCCCCGATTTATGACTTAAAAGTGCTCGCCACGGACTGCGTCTCTGCTGAGCGTTATGACCCGGCGACTATGGTGTTGCAGAAAACGATGGCAGGAGGCATCCCTGCACCGTGCTCGGACCACGTGAACGTGACCCTCACTATGCGAAGACCCCATGCAGCGGTTCTTTTTAAGAGACGCGAGAGGAGGGGAGATGAATTTTGGAATGCGCCGAGTGCGCATCGTGAATAAACGAACTGCCTTTACGCAGCATAAGTCTGCTCTCATCGGCGACATACGAAAGCCGGCTTTCTCGGTTCGAACCGGAGAAAGGGGCACCCGAACATCACTAGTGGAGTAGGCGGGATGTCCTGCTGAGAAGACTGGAGAAAACGTCCATCTTGGTGTAAGAGCAGACATGGGCTGACTCCATCGTGACGAACTCTTCTGGGACATGAACTTAAGAGGCCGTAGCCGCAACTGCTGGAAGCTCGAGGTGCCCAGGTGGGTGTCTCATTCCATTACTGGCTTGCACCTTGTTATGACCAGTGGGTATAGCTTGCGTGGCAGGGTTAGCGGAATGGAACCCGACCAGAGCGGGGGAGTGACAGATGTGGAAATGAACGCCGAGATGACGGGTCACAGGAGAGCCTTCGGGAGGGTCAGGCTCTGACCAAGTGGCAGTGTTACAAATGCAGCTCCGTATTACGGAAATGGAATTAGACATGGAACGGCTTAGATACAGCAGTGCCAGGGCCACCACAAATGCCCAGATTACGCAGGCAGCACGGAGTGAGGACAGGAGGTTGAGGTACACGAGCCTTTTGAAAGACGTGTTGGTGCTCATGCTTACTTATGAATCACTCGTTCCATTGTCGTTTGACGATCTTGAGGCCACATTTGATCGCTACGATGTGCCATGCGAGTGGAGAGCGGAGCTCATGTTGCCTCGACTAAATGAGAGAGCCAAGGCCTTGCTCGTTAGACTCAATGTAGATGCAAGGAAGGATTATCATATCCTTCAAAAAACCATGCTCAAAGGCCGCCGATCGCCTTCCGCTTAGTATCGCTGCCTTCTTACTCAATCAAAAAAATGCAGAGACGAGACATGGTCACAATTTGCAATGAGAATTGAAAATTACCTGATTTATTGCCTTAATTGCTACAAAGTTTGCAGTGTCAAGCAATTCAGAAATTTGATAGTAACAGACAGGCTTCACGACATTCTGGGCGCAGAAACCCGTTCATTCGTCACTCAAAACGAAACGCCGAGCAAAATAGTGCTTCCATTAGAGATCACCGAATCGGCAGAAAGCTTCGAGGGAAAGAGAAGGTTGGCTAACTTAGGCAAGATAACGGGAGATGGAAAGCGAAAATCACTCCCTGAGGCGCGCAGGGCTTCAGTAGGGGAAAACAAGGCAACCGAAAAAAAGAACAGAGGTTGCTTTCTCTGCAATTCCACGGAGCATTTTGCGCGAAACTGCCCGACGATGCGGGTAACTAGAGCAAATTTGGTGCAGAAGGAAAATCTAGATAATGATAGTGTAGTCGGTGTGGAGATGCTTGCTCAGGAAAACGTTGTGAGAGCACCTATATTTCACTCTATAGAGACTATTGACCTTGCGTGCGGCCGGTCACAGTTTGAAGGCAGCATTGATTCTGGGGCAGAGATGAGTGCCATCAGGAACTCTGTACTTCCAGGACACCAACGAATAGGAAAGAACCTAAAATTGACGGGGGCATTTGGTGAGTACGCAGTAGACGAGTTAGCCTATGTTCCACTCAGACTGCTTGGGAAACCCAGATAAAAGGCCACGAGGAAAGTGATCTGGAAATACTGTGCGCCGTCACGGACAAACTTGCAAGTGGGGCAGAGGAGCTCATAGCCCAGACGTCTACAAGCCGTTATTGGAAAAAAAGTGGCGTTGTTCATAAGCGCATATCATGGAGGACGTGCTGCTGAACGCTAAGGAGTGTTATGAACCGATAAAAGTTACCGCGCAAATTGAGGGGCTGTATGCATCGGCGATGAGGACAGCAAACAGATCCACCGGAGTGAGATGCAGATGTCGGTGAATGTGAGCGTTTCAGACGAAACCAGGTGGCTGATCCCAGCCTTAAAAAAGCGTGGGAACAAGCAGGGCAGCGCACCCATGGAATTAGTGTAACTGATGGCTTCCTGAACCATAAAGATAACGTGGTCGGTAGGCCATGAAATCAACTAGTGCTGTCTGAGCCAAAACAGGCAGATGTACTGCGTTTAGCTCATGATTCGGGCTGGGCGGCAAAAAGAAGACACTGCAGCGGATTAAGACTGCTTTCTTCTGGCCCACAGTGCCAGGTGATGTGACGCGGTACTGCCAAAGCTGCCACCAGTGCCAAGCACGTGTGAGAACGCATGACAGGGTACCAACAGTTCCAATCACGAAGTCAAGCGCCCCATTTCAGATAATCAATAATGACTCTATAGAACCCACTGACCCGCCTTCTGCGAGGGGGCATAAGTACGCATTGTGTGTGGTGAACCTCTGTACCAGGTGGCCCGAGGTCGTGTGCCTACGCTCATTAACTGCTAAGGCAACTTGCGAAGCTCTGTTTGGGATATTTTCACGCATGGGCATCATCATCATCATCATCATCATCAGCCTGTCTACGCCCACTGCAGGGCAAAGGCCTCTCCCATGTTCCGCCAATCAGCCCGGTCCTGTGCTTTCTGCTGCCACGTAATACCTGCAAACTTCTTAATCTCATCTACCCACCTGATTTTCTGTCTCCCCCTCACGCGTTTGCCATCTCTTGGAATCCAGTCAGTTACCCTTAATGACCACCGGTTATCCTGCCGACGTGCTACGTGCCCGGCCCATATCCATTTCTTCTTCTTGATTTCAACTATGATGTCATTAACCCCCGTTTGCTCCCTGACCCACTCTGCTCTCTTCCTGTCTCTTAAAGTTACACCTATCATTTTCCTTTCCATCGCTCGCTGCGTCGTCCTCAATTTAAGTTGAACCCTCTTTGTAAGTCTCCAGGTTTCTGCTCCGTAGGTAAGTACCGGTAAGATGCAGCTGTTATATACCTTCCTCTTGAGGGATAGTGGTAGACTACCATTCATGATTTGATAATGCTTGCCGAATGAGCCCCAACCCATCCTTATTCTTCTAGTTATTTCACTCTCATGGTTTGGCTCCGCGGTTACTACCTGTCCTAAGTAGACGTACTCCTTTACAACTTCCAGTGTCTCCAGTGCATGGGCATACCTGAAATTATTTGCTCCGACTGCGGCACTAACTTCACAGGCCAGCTGACACAGGAGTTCCTAGCTAGGATGGGTGCCAACCCCCCCCCCCCCCCATTCTCGACTCCTGACCAACCGCAGAGCAATGGCCTTGTGGAACGGTTCAGTGGCACTTTTAGAGCATGCTTTTCGATGTAGTGCGCAAGCATGGTCGGAACTGGGACAGACACGTGCCATTTCTGCTGTGGGCCTATCGTGAAGTTCCCAACGCAACCTGTTACGTTTGGCCTGAAAATTCATCGAGGCAGACGCCATTGAGCGTACAGCTGTCGGCCAGAATGCTGCCTTCCCCCCCGTATCGGCGCTTAGACGGAGGCAGGAATGCCGATTCTTCCTGTAGGAGCTTTTGCCGGGCTGGCGGACATGTCGCTGTGGACGGATTTCCCAGAAAAAGGACGTCGGAATTCGGAGACCCCTTTTTGGCTTGTTGTTCTCTGCGTGAGATAGCACCGCGGGAGAGTTTCTCACCCAGCCACATCTGCCTTCTACCCTACCGCAGCAGGGAAAATTAACCTGCGCCGGAGGGAGCGGTCTGCGTGTTTTCCGAAATTCGACACACCCGCTTTATCGTGCGTTTTGGTCAGCGTGGGAGTGCGCCGTTGAAGACGTTCCCATCAACCCAGGTGGGGCCTTCACCCGTGGCAGCCATCATTCAACGCTTCTTCCAAGTATTACTGGCAGTGGAAGCGGAGGTCATCGGCCCTTTCCCCTTTGGACTGAAACTCCTCGCCGACCTTCTCACCTACGAGTCTTCGGGGCGTGGCGAGTGTATTGTGTGACTATTTGCCTCCTTTCGGGAGGCCGGACGCCAAGACGACAGGTCACCGGATTGGCGGGAGACGCTGACACCGGTTTGCCTGTGCTTCTGCAGTGACGGTCTCGGGGCTATAAAAGCCGAAGACTTTTGACGTTATTTCTCTGCTCAGCTCTCTTCTTTTCACCTCCTGACTTCATCATGTAAATAAACACGTTCCTTCTTGAAAGAACGCGCCTCCTCACTGGGAATCATCGGCTATGGGGACGGACGGCGGGAGCCAGCTACCGTAACGAGACCCGCCGAACCCGACTCCTTACAAACCATAGGAATCGCTCCATTTGAGATGATGTTTGGGAGGACGCCTGTGGGACCCCTAACAATACTGCAAGAAATCTTGTCAGGGGAGTGGGTAGCGACAGAGGGCTTTTACAATTCTACAGTTGAATACTTGGACAAACTAAAGGCGAAGCTCCGGGCGTTTAATCAGGAAGCAGGAGAGCTATCGGCTACAAATCAAGCGAAATCTGCAGCCCATTACAGTTTAAAAGCTAAACATAAGGAGTTCCAAGAGGGGCACCAAGTTCTTATGCAGGAGCCTAGAAACACAGGAAAACTAGCTTCAGAATGGACATGACCTACAACTGTGGTTTGCTGCTAGAGGTCGTACGATTATCTAATCGAGCTAAATGGCAGCAGCCGACGAAATGTTCATGCTAACAATGTGTGTGAGTACCTAACTACAGTAAACTCCGTGGGAGTTATATTTGGAACCGATGAGTAGTTTGGAAATGTGCTAGCGTTGCCGGGGGGCACGCAGAGAAGCAACAACTTTTACGCTGCAATAGACAATTTAACAGACGTGCAGAAACAAGAGTTCAGCTAGCTAGTAAGTAGCTATTTGCAAGTGTTTCAGGACACACCGGGCACATGTAATGCAGAAGTACACAACATCCGCCTAAAGAGCAGGGAGTGGACCCAAACTAGCTAACAACTACCGTGCGCCTCTTGCCCTAAGAGGAGAGGTTAAACGTCAGGTCCAGGAGGTCTTGCATTTGGGGCTCATATATCCCACAGAGAGTAACTTCTCGCACCCTGTGGTATGCGCAGCGAAAAAGGATGGGGGCATACACCTTTGCGTTGAATACAGACAGCTGACCGAAATAACTGAGCTCGATACGTTTCCTATGGGTCGAGAATATGAGCTGCTCTACGAGATAGCGACAGCCAATTACATCGTGGTAATCAATATGCTACGCGGGTATTGACAGGTACCTCTAGATGACGGGGCAATGTGGTACATGGCTTTTGTCACTCACGAGGGGCAATATACGTGGCAGGTGACGCCCTATGCTCTGCGAAACTCAGCTGCCACTTTTCAGCGCATCATGAATCAGGTTCTGGAGCCGCATAGGAAATATGCTTGCTCGTACATTGATGATGTAGCAGTGTACTCAAATACATGGGAGGAGCACAAGGGTCATTAAGGCATTTGCTAGAGAGCTAGCTCACGTGGGACAAACTGCTAATGCTGAATAATGCAAGTTGGCACAGCAGGTAGTCAAGTAACTTGGCTACATATAGGGTCAGGTAAACTTGCACCCGATTCAGAAAGGGTTTTGGCGGTTTAAAATATTTCTCGGCCACAGAACAAATGTGAACTGCGGAGCGTTTTCGGGCGGTGTAATAATTACCGCAACTACGCGCCTGATGTTGTGCTACAGTTCCTGCCTTCGTGCAACCGTTCTTCCCACGGGAAGATTGGTCAAGTCTGTAGCCAGAGTTTCGGCGAACCCTTGCCTCCCACACCAACGCCATTGCGCTGCGGTCCCGTGGGAACAGGCCCGTCTTCGACCGAGCTGTACCGACATACGACGACCTGTCAGTGCCCTGCCCGCGCAGGTGGAATTTCTCACGCTTCTCTCGCTCGAGAACCAGACTGTCTTCGACAGTGCCGTGTAGTGTCGTGCCTGCCTCACGACGAATGGTCGAGATAGAAGTGGGACGACGATGTGGACCACGTCCTAAAAGTCTATCGAAATAGCACGAAAGTCTATCGAGATAGCACGATGATGTGGACCACGTCCAGGCTATCGAGATAGCACGAAAGGAGAACAGAGGACTATACACTCGTTTTCTCGACGTCGCGAAGGCCTGTGATAGAGTACCGCATAGCCCTTGGTTTCACTGCATGAAGCAAAGTGGCATGCCGAAGACATGGGTCAGCGTGCTGCGCCGGCTATACACGGACAATACGGTGGTGGCGTGTTTTTCCGAAGCCCAAGCCGAACCAGTGACGGTGAAGCGGGGTCTCAAAGAGGGATGTCCATTGTTCCCGCTGCTGTATATCCTGTACACAGCCAGCCTCGAGAGGATGCTGCTGGCGGATGGATGCGAACTCTCTCTTGCTCACTCATATGGCGGAACACCAGCGCCCTGGAGGCTTTCGGGCCTGGTATAAGCAGATGATATTGTCCTGATGGTTGACAGTCTGGGTGACCTGTAGCACATGTTTCATTATCGGCAAATCAACTGAGCAAACTCCTACTCAGTTTCAATGCCAAGAAATCAGCGGTGCTGGTGTTCGCAGGCACAGACACATCTGCGGCGGTGTCGCTGCCAGAAGGTGGGCAGATTCCGTGGAAGAGAGGAGAGGGCAGGGGTAGCGACCACCCCCCCCCCTATTCACCTAAGAGGGGAGGGCGCAAAGTCAGCCCCACACACTAATATAATAGGGAGGGGGGCGCTGCGACTCGGGGGGAGGCGCAATGTCAGCGCCATACCTTGGCGTAATTGGAAGGGGGGGGGTCGCTGCGACGAACCTTCGGCCCCCCTGAAGGGGAACCTTGCGTACGCCTATGACAACAATGGTGGTAGTGGCCTTCTGTTCGAACCGCGGGCTGGGGCACTACGAACGCTTGTGTACCGTCGCCGATTTGACAAGAATACCGACGACACGAGGCCGATGTGCCGGGTGTGCGAGCAGGAAGAAGAAACTATCCCCCACCTAGTGCTACGCTGTAGGCGTCTGTGCCCGCGCCAGCGAGAGGGCACCACACTGCCCGAGGCAGTGGGGTTTGTATACACAAGTTACACTGTGCCACCCGCAGGCGATGGAGCAGATGGTGCAGTGAACTATGCGGCAGTACGCACCACCAAAACAAGGCTGGTGCAGTGGTGGCGCGCGAAGCAGCGGTAGTGATTTACGTGGACAAAAAGTGAAGGTGCGCAGATAGCTATACGAACTGATACGGGGTGTGTACGCCTGTGGAGTGTTTTAGTTTATTTACTTTTTAGGTGTTTTATTTTTGTTCTCTGGCTAGGGCAAATTAATCTTGCCCGTCCGATACAAAGAGGTCAGCCTCAAATCATCATCATCATCACGTCGCTCAAGCTCCACCGTGCCGAAAAGCGCGCTGTTTCTCTTTGTTGAGTGACATATGCGTGCGGTTAATTTTATGGATCTGCGCACAAGGTTCGCCCCCCGTCCTGTGTAGCAATGCCGCAGAGGCAGAGTCACTGTTTCGTGCCTGGGTGTACGACAGGCTATAAGACTAATAAGACTAAACTGTCCTTGTTTGGTTACCGAAGGACCCAGCCTTGCACGCACAGTGGCAACGCGCTGTTCCTCGCGCCGAGAAGAAACTGGAAGAAAATTGTGCAGTGTGCGAACTCCACTTCAACGACAGGTTCATTTCTAGATACTTTGAGCCCACTGTGAATGGTGAGCTCGTCCGCATTGACAGAACCAGGCCTGTGCTGCTTCCGGGAGCAGTTCCCAACTCAGTTCCCGAACCTCCCTGCCTATTGCCCAAAGAGGCTGTTGTGTAGTGACGAGCGATTGTCGCCATCTGTGGGTAAAAATAGCAGCTGCACGGGCGCTGGTGGCCGCACTGCCAGCCAGAGGGCACCACGCAACCAAGATCGACCAACCCCCGTTTGCCGCTGGTGACTCCCTTTTTCGACACATGTCGCCGGCCGTAAGCGCGCCGTCTTCTTCAGCGTTTGTGGTGCGGCAACGTTCGACTTGGCACGGTCGCTTCTTTCGCCATCTGCTCCCGATACCAAAACGCCGACTCAAATCCTGGCCGTCCTCAAGGATCACTTCGCACCTCAGCCGTCAGAGATTTTGTGCCGGAATGCTTTCTACAAAAGGAGCCAGGGTCCGAGAGAGTCGGTGAGCGTCTTCATGGCTGAACACCGTCGGTTGGCACAAAACTTCAACCTCGCGAACCTGGAGGAGATGCTCCGAGACCGGCTTGCGTGCGGCCTACAGAGCGACAGGGTGCAGAATCGTCTTTTCGCCATGAAGAATTAAGCTCACCTTCAAGATCGCCTTGGAAGAAGCATTGGCGGCCAAGGCAGCAGACCTTAGCACTCGCGAGGTGAGAGGGGCCGAGTCAGCCAGCGACGCAGCGCCGAACGCGACAGACGTCAATGCTCTCCGTCGCAGCCAAGATGAGTACAGTCATCGTTCCGCAGAGGCGACGAAGGCTCAAACAGGGCGGAAAATGAACACTTGCTACGGGTGCGGCGGTGCGCATAATCGAGAAAGCTGCCGTTTCCGCGATGCCCAGTGCCGTTTTTGCAGGAAGATCGGCCACATTGAACGGGTGTGCCTCATGAAGCAGCGGCGCGATGCCAGTGCAACTACAACGTCATCTACGAACGCCGTGGATACAGAGGCATGTCAACAAGAGTATCACATTAACCACTTCCCACCTGCGCAGGCTGCTGCAACACTCAAGAGGCGCACGACAATGCTCATCGAAGGCAAGGAGTGTACAATGGAGGTGGACTCCGGATCAGAGTTCTCGATCATTTCTGCGCATACATATCGGGAGCTTTGTGGAGGGAACAGCAAGCTTTTGGTGCTATTCGAAAAAAAAAATCTGTCCGACTTCCAAGGCAATGCGGTGAAAGTGCAAGGTGCCTGCCAAGTTCATGTGTAGTATGGCAATTTCAAGGGATTCCTCAAGCTTCTGGTGGCACAATTAAGGTCATCGGATAAGCCTGCTGGGAATGGCTTGGTTTCAACCCTTAGGAATTCAACTAGTAGGTGTTCACAACGTGGACAGGCTAACTGTGGAAGGAGTCCTAGCAAAATTTGATCATGTATTCAAGGAAGAATTGGGCAAGTTCAATGGTCCATTGGTCTCTTTGCACTTGGATCCTTCAGTCACAGCAATCCGAATGAGACCTAGACGAGTCCCATTTGCTCTCAAGCCAAAGATTGATGCAGAGCTGGATCGCCTCATAGAGCAAGGCGTCTTGGAGCCCATAACCGAACCAAAGTGGGAAACTCCAATCGGGACACCCATAAAGACAAATGGAGAAGTAAGCGTATGCGGAGATTACAAATGCACGATCAACCAAGCATTGTCGCACCATCCATACCCCATTCCTGTACTGCAACATATTTTGGCACTGCTTTCTGCAGGATGTGTATTTGCAAAGCTGGACTTTGCGCAGGCTTACCAGCAGCTAGCAGTTTACGAGGCTTCAGCTGATGCACAAACTATTAAAACTCACCGGGGAGCCTTCAGGGTGAAGAGATTGCAGTTTGGTGCGACTGTCGCGCCTGGAATATTTCAGAACTTCACGGACGACCTTCTGAAGGGAACTCCTGGAGTGGTGCCATATTTTGATGATGTGCTTGTGGCAGCCAGAACGGGCGAAGAACTGGCTGCATGCCCCCATGACGTGTTGAGTTCCATTCAGATGCTGGCCTCCGCGTAAAGCGTCAGAACTGCCGTTTTGGTGTACCTCAAGTGGAATTTCTTGGATTTGTAATTGACAAAAATGGGGTGCACCCATCAATTGAAAAAGTGAAGGCAATCCATGATGCACTAGTCCCAACTAACAAACAAGAACTGCAGGCCTTCCTAGGCCTCCTAAACTTCTACCAGATCTTGGAAAATAAGGCAACAGTGGCAGAACCACTTCATCGTCTTCTAGACAAAGATGCCAAGTGGAGGTGGACAGTTCATCATGACCAAGCATTCAAAAATACAAATGAATTGTTATCATCAGAAAATGTGTTGCACCACTTCGACGAGAGCACGCCTCTCGTAATAACGTGTGATGCATCACCGTATGGCATCGGGGCTGTACTCAGCCACCGACTGGAGAATGGTCGTGAAGCCCCTGTTGCTTTCTATTCAAGAACACTGACAGCCACAGAAAGAAATTATGCACAGATTGATAAGGAAGCCTTGGCTCTGGTGTCAAGCATTAAGAATTTCCATACTACATCTATGGACGGAGGTTTGATATTGTAAGACCATAAATCACTGTTGGTTTGTTCCACGCCATCAAAGCAAACACCTCAGATATTATCTCAAGAATGCTGCGTTGGACTATCCTTCTAAATGCTTATGACTACAATCTGATTCATCGGCCAGGGAAGAAAATTCCTAATGCGGATGCACTGAGCCGTCTTCCGCTAATTGTCCCAGAGTTTTCAGTGCCACCACCACTAGAGGTTTTGTTTCTCGAAGACATATGTATACTGCGCGGTAGTAAACACAGACGACAAGAAGATACAAGGACCGTGTTTACTACCGCGCAGTATACATACGTCGATCATGAATCACCAACTCGCCCAATCGTCCACCTTGATTAGTTACATTTCTCGATGACACACTGAATCCTCCACTTCATGCTGAAGACATCGCTAGAATGACAACACAAGACGCCATTTTGTCACGTGTCCTCAACTGGGCGTTGAGGGGATGGCCGTCAGCAAATGTGGAACCAGAATTTAAGCCATTGAGGATCAGGCAGCACGAGCTGTACACAAGGGTATATCCTTGGGGCAGCAGAGTGGTAATACCTGGAAAGGGGAGGAAGGCGGTGTTGGAAGCGCTCCACATGGCTCACCCAGGAATTGTACGAATGAAGGCTCTGCTCGGAGCTTTGTGTGGTGGCCTAAGATGGATACAAGCATTGAAGAATACGTTCAGCAACTGCTTGGTCTGCCAGGAGTCTCGACCCGCTCCTCCAAGAGCACCTGTTCACGCATGGGAGGTTACCAGGACCCCATGGTCCAGACTGCACATCGACTTTGCTGGCCCCTTCCAGGGGCAGACATTTCTTATTGTTGTGGATCCTTCAAAAAGTGGGTGGAAGTGGTTCCGTGGTCTCCATGATTACGCGGAGTGCCGTTGGTGTCTTGAGGCAGCTTTTGCAACACATGGTATGCCAGACATTATTGTCTGACAATGGTGCGCAATTTACGTCTCAAGAGTTTAATGAATTTCTGAGGGCTGGACTGATTCATCACATCAAGTCAGCTCCTTTTAATCCCTCATCCAATGGACAAGCAGAATGCATGGTGCGTACGACGAAGCAGTCACTACGACGTATTGCTGAGGGTGACTGGGGACGACGCCTTGCCAGTTTCTTGCTGCAACAGCACACTACACCGTGCACAACGACAGGTCGGAGCCCAGCAGAACTACTTATGAACCGCAGATTGACTACACTGCTGGATCGCATCCACCCAGACCTAACAAAGGGTCCTCGGAAGAGCTCGAGGGGATGATCGATGACCACGGGCCGAAGACGAGGTCATTTACGGCAAATAACTCGGTATTTGTGAGGAAGGTCCTACATGGATACCAGCCACGGTAGTGAAGAAAACAGGCCCTATATCCTACACGGCATGCACCCAGGACGGCACGATTCTGCGACGTCATGTAGACCATATGCGACGGCGTGGTGTTAGGGCAATGCATCCAACGACGACAGCAACGAAATGGTGCAGATGGAACCAGCTGACGAACCAGTGCAATGTAGTGCCCCTCGACAACCGGAGGCATCACAGAGTAGTGGCACTGGGACCCACGAACGACGACGCAGGTCTGTGGCTCCCCCTCAACGTTGGAGCGACTTTGTGTAGGACAACTTAGGGGGAAAGAATGTTGTGTAGTGACGAGCAGGTGTTAGAGGTGTGCACGGGCTCCGGGTAGCCCGAAAGCCCGGAACCCGACCCGGCCCGCGGGCCGGGCTCGGGCGGGCCGACGTATTTTCACCTCGGGCCCAGGCCGGGCTATTTGGAGTTTTATCGGGCCGGGCTCGCGAGCCCGACGCAAGCCCGACTCAAGCCCAAAATATAGAGAATGAGCCAGAAGTGTTTTCCAGCACGCATACAGCGCCTTTTCCGCGAGCGCCCTTGACAGCTTTTCGTTTCCATTAACTACTTTAAACAAAAGGGGAGCAAGTAAAGCACTGCCTCTGTTGCACTCCGACAAACAGAGAAGTAACACCACCTGAGCTAGTGACGTCGCCACGCGACTGTTCGCGTTAGATTTAAGGCCAAATCCCATATGAGTGAAAATGCACGCGACAGCGACCCGACGCAGATCGCCTTCGTGCAAGCTCACGCTCGCATGGGCATACCCCATACACGTGACGGCTTTGGCGAGCGAACTCCATTGTTGCTGGCATGAGGCCGTCTACTAGTATAGCAAAAGTGCCGCGTTGTCGCAGGTATGCAATGCAAATAAAATATTTGTTGCATGTTGGTACGTAAAAGTTTACCGTAGTCTCGCAGTATATTTTTATATGTATCTGCGTAATTATTACGTTATTTGTTGGTGTACAGCTGATGTGCTTAGTGCGCAGCGAAACTTTAAAAAGCCGGGCCGGGCCGAGCCCGGGATTGTGTTTTCGTACGTTGCATGGGCCGGGCCGGGCGGGCTCGCAGCCCTTTGCCGCCTCGGGCGGGCCTTCGACAAGGTCAGCGGGCCCGGGCTGGGCTCGGGCTCGGAAATACGGTCCGTGCACAGCTCTAGCAGGTGTCACCATCTGCGGGTGAAAATATCAGCTGCACGGGCGCTGGTGGCCGCACTGCCAGCCAGAGGGCACTACGCAACCAAGATCGACCAACCCCTGTTTGCCGCTAGTGACTCCCTTTTTCGACACATGTCGCCGGCCGGCTACGCTGTGCCGCTGCGTCGGCATGAACGCTTGATCTGTTATTAAATGTATTTGGTGTTTCTTACACGTGTCCATACGTCTGAAGACACAACAGAGGCTACCGCCGGAGAGAAAGCGCTCTACAAAGGCTGAAGAGTATGCCCCACCGAGGATGAAACGTGCACAAAAAAATGCCTCATCAGTAAGTGCTGAGAACGCGATCGACAGTGTTGACATCAACACCGATTAGTGCATGCCGTTTGACAATCTCGCCTTACCGTCGCCCTCGTGGGGGAAACATACCTTCAGTGCATCTCCTCTAATTGTTGGTTACAGCGCCTGTGAACCCGGAAAAGACAAAAGCACCTTGTTCGTCAGGAAGTTGGTTGTTTTCACACAAGAAGAAAACGGGGTGAAGCAAAGTGTTTGTGAAAGGAGTGCAGATACTGCACGATGCGTGTGACGACCCTGCCTCACTGTTAGGGCAGGTAGGCGCTCTAAGTGTGCGCTCAGGGGCTGGAATTCTCGAAGAATTTCCGTTTGCCATCGGCAACAAGCGGTACGCGGTCACTGGTACCGTAATATCCAGTTCAAAATGCCAGGGAACTGCACAAGAAAAAAAAAAACAATGCGTTTCGTGAAAGCATCTTAGAAAAGGCCCCTCAATCAGAGATCTGTGCGGAAACAACGCAACCAGACTCGAGCTGTTCGTATATCATAAAGAAGGAGGGCACAAACACAAGCTCTTAAACGATTAAGGACCAAGCTTTCGCGGTATGAAGACATTATGCAGAAACTGAAACAGCAAAGTGAGGAGCTCGAAGAAAACATCTTTGAAAGCCGACTAAAAGCCCTCACACCCAACTAAAAGCTTGCCATCATGCAGTGTTTTCAGGGTGCACGACGTAAGTCGGCCAAGGGAATGAAGTACAACCCAGATTGGTTACTTGAATGCATGATAATGCGAATGAAGAGCCCTCGGCTGTATGAACACATGGGATGGGAGGCATACTCCTGCTGCCGAGTCGTTCGTGCCACAAAGTTTACATGTGCAAGTATAACAGCGGCTTCGGCTTTAATCCCATGGTGTTAGCAGGGATTGCATAGAAAACCAAATCCATGGATGAATTCAAACGACACGATGGTCTCATAGTAGACAAAATGAAGTTGTCAGAGTGCCTGAGTGTCGGTGCAGCAGGAAAGGTTGAAGGATTTGTGGATTTGGGAGAGTTTACACCTGAGAGCGAAAAACACATTCCATGTGATCATGGTATGGTCATTCTGTTTCAACCGTTAACAGGCCCTGGCACCAAATACTGGGAGTCTCTGCTTCCAGAGGAAATGTCAAAGCTGCACTACTTACAAAGATTGTTATGGAAGCTGTACTGCTTACAGAGAAAGCAGGCCTCAAAGTAGGTTTTATTACCTCGGATGGAGCCTCATGGAATCGATCCATGTGGCGCAGGTTTGGCATATCGGCGTCTTCAACATCCATAAAGTCTTCCTGTCGAGGAAGGCCGACGCATTTTCTTTATATCAGACTGCCCACATTTAATGAAGTGTGTTAGGAATGGCTTTATAAAAGCCACTTACAAGACCCCAGATTATGTGTACATGGAGCATATCAAAGCGGCGTATGACGAAGATAAATGTGCGGTTACTCTAAAAGTGATGCCTAAAGTCACCGCTTCTCATGTGAACCCCAACAACTTCGAGAAGATGGAGGTAAACTTAGCCTTTCATTTGTTCAGTGCTGCAGTCCTACGTGGCC
The DNA here is from genome assembly GCF_013339695.2 of Rhipicephalus sanguineus. Classification (NCBI taxonomy): domain Eukaryota; kingdom Metazoa; phylum Arthropoda; class Arachnida; order Ixodida; family Ixodidae; genus Rhipicephalus; species Rhipicephalus sanguineus. The sequence goes on along the minus strand of NC_051185.1, from coordinate 70,952,987 downwards.
TATTTTTTTTTACAAGAATGAAGTGGCTTGACGTTGGAGCGACCCAGCCCCAACACAGATGTTTTTGCAAATGATGGTTAAATTAATCGAAGCAATGACGGCACGCATTCTATCGCAAGGATTGAAGGTGGATTCTCCTCAAGAAACGAACATAAAAGAATTCCTTGAATACCTCAACAAGTGGGAAACTTCCTTAGAGCCATCCAAAACTGGGTTCATTTCAGGAAGCATCGCCGAGGGACTGAGAGTTACTCTGCATGCTACCCTCGGCCTATTGAGGTATGCGAGTGAGAAGCTGAACTTCAAGTTCATGCTCACAAACCATCTCAGTGAAGACTGCATTGAAAAGTTTTGGTGTCATTCGCCAGTTTTCAGGGCGCAACGATCATCATCCTACGGCAATGCAGTTTTGATCACAGTCAACTGCTTGAGCTTTTATGATTCGGTGAAGGCCCCAAACAGTGGTAGCTGTTCAGGAGGCTCACTGACCTCTCTCCTTGGAGACGACAGTAGTGTAGCAAGTGGACGCGCTGATTGATAATGGCAAGCTCGAAGAAGCTTCTGGCGTACTCGAAAAGTCGGAGCTTGATCCGGATCATGTGCATGCTGAAAAGACAAGCGACGCCTGACTTGTTTGTTATAGCCGGATATGTCGCCAGGAAGACTGTCCTGAAAAGCGGCTGCCGCGACCGCTTCGATGAGCTTCTTCGTAGCTCCGCAGGACGCAAGCAATGACCTCGCCATGCTGACACACTTTTGTGACCACGGTGGACTGCTCTATCCCTCGGAGCAGCTCTTCGCGTTCGTAGAAGCCCTGGAGATGACCTTCACGACATGGTTCAGATAATGAGCTCACCATGACAGCTTGGCTGAGTTGACCTCGTGCCTGCGAGGAATTCTGTCGTGCTTGGATGGGCACAGCACGGCGAGAGCCTAACCAACCAGATGATAATAGGCAGTTTTAGAATAGCGTACGCAAAGCTTTGCGGTGGCTTTTCGCGCAACTGCGCATGCGTCGTACGCTAACCGCTTGCGGGCTCCCGTTAACTGGCGGAAATAGCGGGCCGCAAACGCTAACGCTAACTTAGCGTACGCTATTCTAAAACTGCCTAATTTTAGATGCGAAAGCATCTTATGCTCGGGGCAGTGTCCGTTCTGCGGCGTCCGCACCCATACTGCGCATGCGCCAACTCTCCCCCCTCTCCTCGAGGTGGGAGAAGGTAGCGTCAGCGCCGCCTCCGCTTCGTTTCTCCTCTCCCGTTTCTCTCTCTCCGCCACAGCTGTGCGCTGGTATATAATGCGGGGCGCGCTCGCTCCCGTTACACTCTCCTTCGCAACGGCGCTATGGACGCTCGCGAAGCTGAATGTGTTAAACGGCAACGCCGGCCAGCAAATCTCGAAGCTGCGAGGCTGCGAAAGCGCGTGTTCGCTGTGCTTCCGTCATTCTCTCTCTGTGCAACGGTGTGCGAAACGCCATGAACGACGTCAACGTCGGCGCTAGTTGCAGCGGCAGCGCCACCGCCGCGGAGCAGAGGAAGGCTCGGAAGCCGAACGTAAACGTCAGCGTTGCCAAGCGGTAATTCAAACGCTTCGCCGACCACCGTCTTATAAGTCACATAGAGAAACGGAAACTCGATGCGCATCCCCCGCGATGCTTTCGCATCCCACCATGGTTGCCCTTAGGGGGAGATGTTGTGTAATTTTTTTCATAACGCGCCTCCACTTTTACGCGATGTCCTGAACAGGATGCATCTACCCGCGAGAGAAAAAAACTCTCAAACTGAGCCGTCTGACATAAACATTCAGGCCACATGGCTGCTTTCTAACCTGTGCGACAGCATCTTGTATTTTTGTGTTGTGTTTCGACAAGTATACAATAAAGTGTATTGTTGTGACACCCCCTTTCGTAGTGTTGAGGGATGCCCTACAATGTAGACGTAGGGCCATAGCCACCTTCCATCCAACGTACTGCTGTTTGCAACTGCACGTGCGCATATTCCTATTTGCTTTGTTCAGATCGATGCGCGAATCGAGATGGCACCTTCAGATCTCATTTAAACAAAAAGACAGCCAAGGAACGCGCTCAAGAATACAAGCGCGCTGACTTTTACGAAGATGGAGGGCGTGCTTTTTTGCCGGAGTTGCGCGAGAGCATTGACCATCGCCGCAAGTCAACTATTGACGAGCACACCGGGAGCAACCGTCATCGTAAGAATGCCGGAACAAGGGACTCCTCTAAGCGAACAAGTGGCGAAGAACAAGCGGAAGGCGGAGCTGGGGGATTCAGGAACGCCGAGAAAGCACAGTCGACTGCAAGCGCTGGAATCCGCAATCACGGCTGGTGAAGCGGGGAACGACGTTGTGCTCAAATTCTGGATGCACTGATATCTGCGAATATTCCCCTTGAGAAGGTGGACAACCTGAAACAACGTTTCTACAGACACGCGTTCGGAACGGCAAATCGATGCCTGGATCTGATGCGCTCCGCTGACGACTTCCAGGATTGTTCGAGAAGCACGAGGCAAATTGAAAGCTATGTTTCAAGGCCCCACAGTCAGTTTCAGTAATTACAGATGAAACCATCGATGACCGATCAAAATCGGTTGTGGACGTGTTGTTCGTTCAGTTCAGTCGGCCAGAAGTGCGAGTACTTCACTGCAACCTGTACTCGAGGAAGTGAAATTCGTGAAGTGAACTCGTCCATGATAGGCCGCAATGTGACAAGAAAACTGACGAGGTACGGAGTTGAACTTGAGCATGTATCGGGCTTTGTTAGCGATTATGCTACTTATATGGTGAAGTATTTAAGGAGTGCATAAAGCCACTTTGCGAGGGTGCTGTTCACATTACGAGTGTAGCCCATACAGTGAACATTGTTGGCAGTACACTGCAGGCATCTTTTCCCCGCAGGGGCGTCTTCGCAAGCAGGCTTTGGTGTGTAGCGACACCACGGACCCGAGCTAACGGGAGCGTTTCGACCTCCTCCCACCCTAGCCGTGCGTGGCTTTGCCGTGTCCGGGGAAAGGGGATCCTGGGATTGAGCCGACGCCGGGTGATTGGACCTTTAATGCCCCCCGGCAGAGCAACACATCCCTTTGGCCCCGGCTTCACGTAGACGCACCCCTGGGCTTACCCACCCAGGGAATCGGCAGTCGCCTCTTCCTGTCTCTCTCTCTCTCCCACGTCTTCGTCTTTCTCTCCCACTTTTAGCCTTTCCTGTCTCCTCCTCACTTCTTTACTTCCGTTCTTCATGGCGGCGAGGGTTAACCTTGTGTAGTTGCCCACCTTGGTAGTTATATTTGGTTATAGCGGCGATGCATGGCTGGCGACTTCAAGTGTTCTACCTTGCAGCGTCCCCTTGTTGGGCTCGATGGTGGGTGGCCACATCGCCGCCGAAATTTGAATGTTATATGGCAAACACTTTCCCCGCACTTCCTGATCGCCGCCTCAAAAGGTGGCGCCACCGATGAACCGTTCACTTTTGCCCCAGCCTAAGCAGTCTTTCCCCAAATACCATGTGATACACAGTCAGCACGAAACGAAAACCGTTCGAACTATTTCACCATTCCTCTGTCAAAGTCTCTCACGGAAGCGATCGGTCCAGGCTATAAAAATAACGAAGATGGGAAGCGGCGATCTCCTTCTCGAGGTTCGCGACAAGCCCCAATACGACAGACTATCGAAACTTGTGGCTTTCGGCGATATTCCTGTCTCAGTTGGCCCACACAGGTCAATGAACACAGTACGTGGCGTCATTTCAGAAGATGATCTCCTTGAACTTAGTGAAAGTGAATTACTGGAAGGATGGCAAGAGCACAACGTTGTAAAGGTTCAAAGAATAATGATAAGGCGAGACGATAAGCAAATCCCTACCAAACACATAGTTATTACTTTTGGAACCAGTGATTATCCGAGTCAATCGAAACTGGCTACTGCAAACTTCGAGTCCGACCGTACGTACCTAATCCCCGCCGATGTTTCAAGTGCCAACGATTTGGACATGGGTCACAGGGCTGCAGAGGGCGTGCCACTTGCGCAAAGTGTGCGTCCAACACCACTCATCTGACACTTGCACTTCAACAACCCGCTGTGCCAACTGTGAAGGAGACCATCCCGCCTACTCGAGATCATGTCCCTCGTGGAAAAAAGAGAAACAAATCATAGAACTCAAAGTTAAATCAATCTATCTTTCCAAGAAGCACGTAAGCGTTTTTCTCTGCACAACCAGTCCTCTCCTTCCTACAGCGATGTGACGCGTCGGGGCGCAGCGCCACATCTTTCGGCGGCTGCAACGGCCACACGTAGTGTGACTGCAGTCAAGCCATCCGCGCCCCCGGTGGAGCAGCAAGTGCTGTTCCGCCCCTTGCCAATGAGGGCCAGCAGACTCCCACGTCTGCCGGACCCAGGGCCACTGCCTTCGGCAGTAGGGCCCGAAAAACTCGGAAATGTGCCCGCTGAGCGGGCGCTCTCCACCACCTCAGAAGTGATGGATACCTCTAGCTCTCCTGCGGCGTCTCAGACGCCCAAGGAACGTCGAAGCTCACTCGAGCGCAGTAAGAAAGAAAAACTCCGCATCACGGGGACCTGAAAAGGTCTCGTGAGTGAAAGGTCTTGTTATTAACCCACCTTCCTTAGACGCACAGCATAAAAACACGACAAAATGGATACCCAAATACTTCAGTGAATGTTCGAGGCTTGCTCCACAACCTAGATGACATTAAGGAACTCCTCTATAAGTTCAGTCCAAGGGTGCTGTGCGTCCAAGAAACGCACCTTAATTCTTCTCACAAGAACTTTCTCCGGCACTATGCCATTTACTCGCAAAGACCGCGATAACGCCCTGACTTCGTCGGGCGGTGTGGCAATAATCGTAGATAAGCGAATCGCTTGCCGGCATCTGCAACTAAAAACGTCCCTAGAGGCCGTCGCGGTCCGCGCAGTACTTTTTAAACAAGCTGATCACTATTGCATCGATATACATCCCCCCGAACTATACTCTGTTAAAAACAGAATTTGAAAGTTTAATGTGTGAACTACCCGAACCTTATATGGTCGTAGGAGATTTCAATGCTCACAAACACGCTGTGGGGAGATAGCCGTTGTGATGCCAGAGGGCGTCTAGTAGAAAGCTTCCTCTTTTCTACAGGTGCATGTTTACTGAACAGGACGGAGCCTACTTTCTTTAGTATGGCAAACAATACATCCTCATCCATCGATTTAAGCATTGCATCAAGTACACTCGTTCCATATCTACAGTGGAACGTGATAAAAGCACATATGGCAGTGACCATTTCCCATTATCATAACGTTAAACAAAAGACGACCAGTGCTCTCCACGCGTTCCCCATTGAAAGTCGAGTCAGCCGACTGGAAGCGATATAAAGAACTTACTCACAGGACCTGGGAAGCCATCTCGGAACTTCCCATTGATGATGCAGTTGAACATTTGACGGCGTTTATCGTTGATATGGCATCAATCTGTATTCGCGAAACCAACGGATCTCCTTTAAAACGACGCACTCCCTGGTGGAATGATGAATGTAAGGAAGCTCGCAGAAAACAAAACAGGCTTGGAATGTTTTTCGCGACTCTCCAACAGCCGAAAACCTTGATCAGCTTCAAGAACATAAAGTCAGAAGGTAGGAGAACGCGCCGGCGTGCTAAAGAGAAAGCTGGCAAAGATATGTCTCCAGCATAAATTCGTATACCGATGAAAGAAAGCCTGGAACAGGGTAAACAAGATAAAAGGTCGAGAAACCCATCCTCTACCACTAGTAGATACGCAGGGCGACACTCTTGAAGATCAGGCTAATTCGTTAGGGGCACATTTTGAACACATTTCTAGTTCATCTCATTACTCGGACACATTCTTGAGGTACCAGCGAAGAGTGGAGCGGTTGCCTCTCCACCGGAAGGGAAATAAAAATGAACCGTATAACCGCCCATTCAACATGGCGGAGCTACAGGCTGCACTAAAGTGCTGTAATAAATCAGCCCCTGGAAAGGACCGAATAGTCTACGAGATGATCTGCCACTTACACCCTGAAACCCACAAAACATTACTGTCGCTTTTTAACTCTATGTTCTCTGCTGGCTATATCCCGACTGCCTGGAAAGAAGCAATAAGTAATCCCTATTCTTAAAGAGGGCAAGGACCCGTCCTCCGCCAGTAGTTACAGGCCTATAGCTTTGACAAGTTGCCTATGCAAACTCTTTGAGAAAATGATTAATCGGCGCCTGCTCTATTTCTTGAAACAAACAATCTATTAGACCCATTACAATGCGGTTTCAGGGAAGGTAGATCCACAACAGATCACCTTGTTCGCATTGAGACTACTATTCGCGATGCCTTTGTGCACAGCCAGTTCTTCTTATCGGTGTTTTTAGATATGGAGAAAGCATATGACACAACCTGGCGTTTTGGAATTCTCCGCGATCTGGCAGAAATGGGAATCCAAGGCAACATGCTAAACGTGATTAGTAGTTACCTGTCTCACCGCACGTTCCGTGTTAGAGTCGGTAATGTCCTGTCTCGTCCATTTACGCAAGAGGCGGGTGTACCACAGGGTGGTGTACTCAGCTGCACTCTATTTATTGTGAAAATGAACTCGCTCCATAGTGTAATGCCAAGCACGATGTTTATTCTGTATATGTGGATGACATTCAATAGGTTACAAGTCATGTAATCTCACTACCTGCGAACGACAAATACAGCTTGGCTAAACAAACTGTCTAAGTGGGCAGATGAGAACGGTTTCAAACTAAATCCTCAAAAAAGTACGTGCGTCCTCTTCACAAACAAGAGAGGCGTGCTTCAAAGCCCTGAAATCAATCTACATGGTGAAAGACTATCTGTGAGCCGTGAACATAAATTCTTGGGGCTAATTTTAGACTCAAAATTGACTTTTATTTCACACTTGAAATATTTAAGAGCAAAGTGCCTTAAGACAATGAATCTGCTGAAGCTCTTGTCCCGCACATCCTGGGGAAGTGACAGAAGGTGCCTTTGAGCTTATACAAATGTCTCGTACGGTCGCGCCTTGACTACTGGAGCTATAGTCTATAACTCTGCTACGCCTAGTATACTGAAAATATTAGACCCTGTTCATCACATGGGTATCCGACTCGCTACAGGAGCCTTCAGGACTAGTCCGGTACAAAGCCTGTACGTCGAATCTAATGAATGGTCTCTACATTTACAAAGAACATACTTAAGCCTTTCATATGCCTTCCAAGTAAAATCAGATGTACATCATCCATGTAACTCAGTGATTGAGGACGTATCCACGGCTAGGCTGTTCTGCCACAAACCAGCTACTAGACGTCCACTGTCTCTCCGTTTGAAAGCAGTGGCAGAGGAAACGGGTGTCTCTCTTCTAGATAATGTCCTAATGGCCCCCACTCGGCTTCCACCGCCGTGGGAGTGGCAGAATATCCAGTGCGACATTTCTTTTATAGAAATATCAAAACGAGCACCTGAGACTCACATACGTTCGCACTTCCTCGAGCTCCAGGACAAGTATTCATGCGCAGAATTTTACACCGACGCTTCTAAATCACATGCTGGTGTTGCTTACGCAGCACTTGGATCATCGTTTTCCATGTCTGGTGCACTGAATCCACATACAAGTATATTTACAGCGGAAGCATATGCGATCCTCACGGCGGTTAAGTATATAAAGCAAATTAATGTTACGAAAGCATTGTGTTCACGGACTCACTGAGCGTCGTTAGAGCTCTAATGAGCCTACGAAAACATAAGAACCCAGTCTGCAATGAATTATACAGCTTGCTATGCTCAGCGTATATGGGCGGCCAAGTCGTTATAATATGCTGGGTACCCGGCCACAAATGCATAAAAGGCAATGTAGCCTGCAGACGAAAGCGCCACCTCAGTAAACCTTGAATACACAGACACAAAAAATAGCTATCCCTCCCACTGACCTGAAGCCTTTTCTGCGTCAAGAGTTGCGAAAATGTTGGCAAAGGAATTGGGACAGTGAAGTGTCAAATAAGCTACACACAGTCAAGCCAAGAATAGGGAACTGGATATTCGAGAAAGCAACAAGATATAAGGAAGTACTTCTTTGCAGGTTAAGGATTGGACATACTTATGGGACACACTCGTATCTACTCAATGGAAATGATCCCCCGAGATGTGACGGGTGTGGCGACACCTTACAGTCCTTCATGTTCTCATCCAGTGCCCGAAATAGAAACCCAACGTAAAAAGTACTTTCACCTCGCATACCGTGAACACATCCCTCTTCATCCGGCATTTTTCTTAGCAATGAACCGCTTTTTGATTCTAAAACAGTACTGAAGTTTTTAGAGGACGTAAACAAGCTACAAATAATCTGGCCTGGTCATCTGTGACTTCAAGTACCCTCTCGAACACTAATGCTTTCCATAGATTGTACACTATCATGTCATTGTAATGGAGATTATATGCACATAGCTCACATCATTAGTCATTCTCACAGTTTTATTTAGTGGATGACTTCCGCAAATCCACAGCAACCAGTTTTAGGTCCCTATACAACCACGTCGCATCTACCATTTGCAACTCATTGAATCATCACATATACTACTTTGTAAATCCGCTACCACATGACATGGCGCTCTTTGGCCATAACTGGCCCTTGTGCCATTAAACACAACACATCATCATGCAGGCATTTTTCCCTTAGTGGACAAGTTATGTCGCCTGTATGAAGAAGGCCTTCCGTCTCTCGAGTAGAAAGAGCTCTCTCCTGAAGATGTGCACATGGAGTTCATGTGCCAAAGCACCTCCAGCACCTGTCCCAGCGGTTGGAACTTGTGGATTGAGGCTGTTGAACAACATTCTGCCTACTTCGAGCACTATCCCACCTTGCTAGGCAAGTCCACCAGAACTATGGAGAAGCAGCGTGCGTTGAATCTCTTCAGAAACTGCTTAGAGAACACTCAACTGAGCTTAAGTACAGCATGCGATGCATCACAGTACTTGGAAAAAAGTTTCAAGCTTGCTGAAAGCAGCAGAGGGTCAGCACGTAGCCTGCCTTTAAGCACTGCAAGCAGCTGCAAAGCAGATTTTGCAACACAATTGAAGAGAGGAGATGTTGCACACGATGCATGAGGCCCATCAGATTGCAAGCCAAATGAAGGCTGCAATGACCAAAGCAGCTAACAAAGCGCTAGTATACTTGGAGAAGTTCACACCTGGAAGTTCTTTAAGGATGTTAGGTGCCTGGATCCTCTGCAAGTTCGGTGCTTTTCAAAGAGAGGTCAAAGTTGACAGGGTGCCTCAGCTTGAGACGAATCGTTAGCTCTAGCTGCCGAATGGCAGGTGTACCTGAAGGCTGCCAAAAAATAAAGACCAGTGACAGACACTTGGCTCCATTTCTTTCCAAGCAAGACAATCCAGGAGCAGACTTTGATGTCCTGGCTTTCTGGACAGGGATGCAAACAGCTCACTCCAACCCTTCGTCAATTGCCCTTAAGTAGCTGGCAATACCAATCAACTCTGTTGGACGCAGAGAGATCTTTAGTCGTTATGGTGCATTGTGTCCCACAAGCGTCACTCTCTCAGTGAACAGACCACTAAGTATAATCCGATGCTATGCCACAACAGCTTCCTCCAATTTAATTATTGCAGGAATGTTTCGAGTCTGAAAGTGTGCAATAAATAAATTGTTACATGTGCCTTGCATCTGTTCAATATTGCCGCAGAAATTTGCATGCTAAAGGCTGCCGCGGAATTTGCAGATTCTCTATCTGGAATAGCAGAACTCCAAATTTTCCACCGCATAAAGTTTGGGGCCCTAACGATGGACGGTTGCACATCGCGTGCCAATGAAAGCTACTTGTCAGTAACATGCCACGTTAGGAAGAGCTCACTTCAACAGCATGTGCACGCAATGTCATGCACAGAAATGGCAGACGCTCACACAGCCGGAAAATTGGTGGCCTTTCTCAAAAGCGTGATGAAGAAGTGGGCACTTTCCCGAGCGAGGTACTGTACCAGTGTACAGTAGCGTCCACTCTTAGGGTAAACACAGCTCAGCGTGGCCGCGTTTCCGCGCAGCGCCATGCAGCTGCGCATCGAAGCGTGGAGGCACATGCGCACAGGGACACATGGGAGGTATACTTTGCATCGTCTGGTAGATCGCTCGAGCGCGCCGCTCCGTGATAGCCAGGCACCGCTCTTGCTTGGCTGCAGTACAGCAAGAGCGGCGCGCTCGTGTGCACCTGCGCCACTTCAATTCGATGCGCGGCCACGGCGGATAATAGACAGTTATAGTTTAGCGGGCTTAGCGGAATAGCGGGATCGAAATGCGCATGCGCAGTACACTAAGCGTTTACCGTACGCACGCTATTTTTCAGATTTAGCGTTACCGTGTTGCATGGTTAACGTAGTGTACGTAAAACATGGCGGTGGTTTTGGACGCCCGCCTCGAACTGAATTTAGTGTAGATGTGGACGGATTCGCTTCTTTCACAGCAAGCGACTGTGTAAAATGGCTTCGCTTGCCTTCAGGTAGCTTCAACGCCCGAGTATTAGGGATAACTTAGCGTAGTTTTTGAGATCGCTTCCTATTTCGAACGTCCCTAGGCTAACTAGAGATCGGTGTAAACAAATCTACAACGTAAAAGTTTTCACTTTTGGTGCGTGGTTCATATTTGTTATTTTTACTGTGGCTAAAGAAAGTAATAATATTGCTTCGTGCGGGGATACAGGCGAGCATTCTCAGCTTTTCTTTTCACTTTTTTAACGCACTCACCCTCCTCTAGGTGCGGCACCGTCCCAGCTTGGGCACATAAACATTATCCCGCTAAACTAAAACGCGCTGTCAGGCAACGAACGTTTGCGGCACGGTAACGCTATTCCCTTAACCCCCGCTACCACGCTAACGCTAAAACTCTAGCCCCATAGCTAAACTATGACTGTCTAATCTGGCGCTCCGCAGAGCGCTGCCACGCTGAGCCGTGTTCACCCTAATAGCGGACGGCACTGTACATTATTACAGATAACGGGAGAAATTTCACTGCAGCATCCCTCAGTCGCCTTGGATAGGCATTAAATCTTTCGGGCAAACGTTGCAGTTGTGCGTGAGTGATGTGAAGGTGGAGGTACCTGGATTTTCTCAACTGTGCCAAAGGCAGGGCTATCGTTGACCGCTATAAGACATACCCAAGGCGCGTGCGCGCCTTATGGAAGTACTAACGGAAATACAGCTGGATGTCCTCGGAGTGGTGCAAGATGTTCCCGCGCGTTGGAATATAGCAAGCATCAGATGCTGTCTAGGCTGCTGAAGCTTCGCAAACCGATCACCATGGAGCTTTCGGACTGTCATGGGGTTGATAACCTCACTGCAGCTGAATGGAAGCTGATGACTACTGTTGTGAAGGTGCTTGATCCACTTACCAAGCCACGACAGCTATCTGGGTTATCCCACGTTGTCCCAAGTCATTCCTTTGCTGGAGGGCACTAGCACTGTGCTAGCTCGATACGCAGCTCAGTCAGATGAGTCATCAGCTATTACTTTAAGCTTGGCCCGTAGCATCAAGGCAAGCTTTCCTCGTGTCAAGACATCGGAAGATAGAGCTCTGGCGATGTGGCTGGATCCAAGATTTAAGGATGACTGTTATACGGCAACGGCCGAGGAGAAATTGGCCTGCACTCTTCTCACCAAAGCAGCAGAGGGAACAGTGGAAGTTGTACACTGTGAACCATCGAGTGAGAGTATAGCACTGGCTCAGATAGCTTCCAAGATTCTTCTGTGTGGCGGGCCTTTGCAAGCTTTGCTTCAGATGGTCCTAAGAGGTCTAGTCCTTCCATCAAAGACGATGTTGAGAGCTACCTGAGAGCTCCCCTCCTTCCTCGCTGTGAGAACCCACTCGAATGGTAAAAGAGCAAAGCCAGCCACCTTAATCCACCCCTTGTAAGGATAGCCCGCAGGTATCTCAGGTCAGTGCCAGCAACCCAAACAAGTGAAATGTTATTCTTGACAGCGGGTGCCATTGTAACCTGAAGAAGAGAGAACCTTCTTCCCCAACATGTCGAAGAACTAGTTTTTCTGCGTGAGAACTTCTGACTTTCGTTTTATTAGTGGGAAGGGACACCTTTATTATGTTATTACCTGTGATGTTCTTTTTTTTTTTTGCATCTGAAACACACTTTCAATGGAGTTTCTAAATACATTAGCAGAAATAAGGAACTTCTGAGATTTTACCGCTGTGCGTTGCTGGGATTTTTTTTTTTTTTTGCTGTGATGTAGCCTTTGAACTAAAAGGGAGGACGTTCTCCAATGCATTCGGAGCTTCTAGTTCTTATGCCATTATCTTTTTACTTGAAATATGTTTCGATAGGACTCTGTGAGGTTCTTCTATCCATGCGTATGTTCTACATTATCTCATTAGCTTATCTGTGTAGAAGGAAGCACCCTCGTTTACAGATAGTCTATAATATTTATTTTTACTGTTCAATATATGTTGTCAAAGGATTCTCTGTGATGCCTTTGTACATTGTGACCTCGGAAATAAAGGCTTTTTGCTTAGAACTTTAAACTGTTCAGTCTGGTTCTTTGGACGACTGGAAACTATTCGAATTCGCTTCGAAAGTATTCGACCCTGAGGGCTATTCGCTTCGAACCAAAATAACACTATTCGCACAAGCCTACTACGACGACTACGCTAAGGTCAAAGCTGCCCTGCTTCGTAAGTACCCCTTGGCTGCCGAGGCACTTTGGCAACCGTTTCGGCAAGCAAAAAGGGGCAGTGAGTCGCGCACAGAGTTCCTGTGCCAGCTTAAATGCAATTTGAAAGAATGGATGAGAAGTGCCGAGGCTTACGGTAACTACGACACAATGCTTGATTGTATAGCACTCGAGCAGTTTTAACGAGTGCTGCCTGAAGATGCCAGACTTTGGCTTCAGGACAGAATGAAAGGAACAGACATCGACAAAGCTGCTGAACTAGCTGATGAGTACTACATGTGAAGGAATTTCCATTTGAGTCACGAGAATTCAAAAGAAAAAGGGGACTTCTTAAAGCAATTTCCCGCGCAAAACGAGGCACCAAAGATGGCTCCGCCACGCGGAGAACTCAGTCAGGGAGCGACTAACAATTAGAGGGAAAAGAGAAAGCCAGGAGAGGCACCCGAGTCGACCGCAAGTGCTAAGGAACGCGCCGGCACAGCGCGAGCGGCACAGCGCGGCACAGCGCGGCACAGCGCGAGACGGCCAATTCTGTGCTACAATTGTAAAAAGAATGGCCACATATCATCAAGCTGTAAGCAGAAATTATTTGCCTTCGCAAGCATTCGCAAGTCGGACGAGAACTTCAAACTTACATGCGGGAAAATTTGGTAAACGGAAAGAAATGCCGGGCACTCCGATATCCGGCTGCTATGATGGACATAACACCCATCTTGCATCTCCCCTGGCGACTACGCTGGAAAATGCGCCTGGATCAGACAGGTCACAGAAGAGCAAAGTGCGTGTTTGCGTATTGCTACTGTAGGTCTAGAGGGAGCTTCGGAACTTTGCGCACTGAGGCAGCTGTGAGCCCGAGTTTACCCCGAGTTTTCCCGTACCTTTTTTCGAACAAATCGGAGCGGCTCCTGAAAGAAAAAGGCCAGTCATTGTGATCTGCCCTTACGTGCATGGCACTAACACGATCGCGGTCCCGCACTCTTTCGGAGAAATTTGAAGTCTCGGTTTCGAACCAAGAAACAATCGATCGTGAGACCATTCCCGAGGGGCATTCGAGCTAGGAGGCGGCTATGGTATTGCAGGAACCTGAGAGTAGTAAGGCGCCGGATACGGTATTAACTACCAAAGGCGAACAGCCTTCTGAGGTGGATAGAAATGGGGTGCTTCAGGAGAACGTTCAGTCGTCCCTACTTAGTCCCGTCCCCACTTGTTGCGAATAGCATTAGTAAAGTAGACAGGAACGTACTCATCGCTGCACAAAAAAGTGATGATTCCATAAAGAATGTCCGGCATATCGGTAACGAAGGAGTAGCCTGTAAGAACATTTCATTCTGCACGAAGGCATGGCTAATGTATCGAAGCTATCGGGACGCTGGGGGTCGAACGTACGACCAACTTCTAGAGCCAGAGAAGTACCGACGGCAGTTTTTGGAACTGGCGCCCGGAAATGCCTGGGCGGGACACCTTGGAATAAAGAAAACCAAGGCGAGGCCCGGGCAGGATTTCTACTGTCCTGAATGCTGGAAGGACGTCGAAAACTTTGTACCGTCGTGCGACACGTGCCACAGAGTAGGGTAATCCACTGACAAGCGAAAGTCTCCGATGAGATTGGTGCCTGTTATCACGGAGCCGTTCCAGAGGCTCGTCACAGATATTGTTGGCCCGCTCCCAGAGTCCCATTTGTGTTGCCATTATATTTTAACTGTACTGTGCGTAGGAACGAAGTTTCCAGAGGCGGTTCTCGTGAAAGAGCTCACTTCTCTCTGCATTGTCGATGCACTTATGTCTATTTTCACTCGCGTTGGCTTTCCAGCAGAGATTCACAGTGACAATGGAAGCGCATTTACCAGTTGTCTGGCAACTGCTTTTTTTGAACGCTGTCGAGTAAAGATGATCCACAGCTCTATCGCACATCCTCAGTCAAACCAGTGGAGAGGATGCATGCCGTACTTAAGCGCGTTCTGGGAGCACTTTGCTTTGAACACAACGAAGATTGGGAGGTATACATACGCGCAGCCCTGTTCGCCATAAGGCCCGCTCCCCACAAGACAACAGGGTTTAGTCGCACCGAGCCGGCCTAAGGGAGAAACTTGAGATCTCCACTGCGACTGTTGAGAGACTCGTGGGGACGTTATGAAGGGGAACCGCGCGTAGTGACCTGCGTGTTAGATCTATTTGAGAGACTGTCTAAAACCAGAGCTTGTAGAGACTTACTACGATAAGTTGTCCCGGAAGCGCACATTCAATGTTGGCGACTAAGTAAGATAGCTACGTCAGCGTAAAATGAAAAAATGGACATGCAGTGGGAAGGGCCAGCTACAGTGATATCCAGGCTATGAGGTAAACTATGAGGTTGTATCCAGGCTATACAAACTATGAGGTAAAACTGGGCCGAAAGCAAAATAAGGTTTACCACAGTCACTTAATGAAGCCTTACATTAAGCATCAGGCAGTGGTGAGCATGGCATTGAATGCGTCAGAGGAAGTAGTGACCAACCTCTTCAGTTCTCCACGCGAAAGCGACGCGGCAGTTAGTGAGCTCCTTAGCTTATCGCCGAAGAACAAACTCTCACGGAAAGCTAGCGCGACGATCTGAAGAAAGTTATTCGAGACTACGAAAAAGTATTTTCCGACAAACCAGGGAAAACCGCTCATAGAGCATGATATTCAGTTGTCAAGCGAATAGCCGATCTTTAGCAAGCCATAACGCTTATCGCCGAGGCAGAGGGAAATCATGGAAGCTGAGATCTATCGCATGTGCGAATTTGGAATTATCGTGCCAGGCGAAAGCGATTACACCTCCCCACTAGTTCTAGTCGAGGTTCCTGGAAAAGACTCTAGGCCATGTGTGGACTATCGTCGACTAAATAAAGTTACTTTAGATCAGACGTATCCGATACCTAATACTGAGGAGAGTAGAGACAGTGGGGAAGTCCACATATATCTCTACGTTAGATATAGTGTGGGGATATTGGCAGGTCCCACTGACAGAGCGAGCTTCTATGCCACATTCATCTGCCCACTAGGAACATTTCGTCCTTTAATGCTTGCTTTCAGCTTAAAGAACGCTCGGTATTGCTTTTCAAACCTGATGGATCGGGTGTTGCAGGGTTTGGGAGATTTCACCCTCCCGTACCTAGATGACGTGGCGATTTTCTCTAACACGCGGGCGATCTAGGATGTGACTGACTAGAGGATAGTTCTGGCTCGACTGCGCGACGCAGGTCTCACCCTGAAAGCGCAGAAATGCCACTTGGGATGCGCTAACGTAAGCTATCTCGGGCACATCGTGGGTCGCAGCCACAGTAGCCCGTCTAAGCTGAAAGTTGCTGCCATTTTTGAATACCGACATCCCACCACAAAGTCGGAATGATTCTCTCCGCAAAACGGAGCCCACCGTCATTTTGTGGGACTTAAGAAAGAAGAAGGCTTTTGAGTGCCTGAAGGGCGTTCTCGCAGAACAACCGGTGCTGGCGGTGCCAAACTTTTCTAACAGTTTTATCATTCAATGTGATGCAAGTGACCGCGACCTATGAGCAGTTCTGTGCCAAGAGGATGCCGACAGGCATGAGCGGCCATTTTTGTAGTTGAGCCGAAAGCTCAGTGTCAGAGAGGAGGCTTACAGTACGTCGGAGAAAGAGTGGGCCTGCCTTGTTTGGGCAATTGGTAAGCTCGCATGTTACGTCTCAGGATCAAACTTCGTAGTGGAAACGGATCACTGCCCCTTCACTCGGTTGCACATGTCCTCTAAAAGCGGTCATTTACTTAGGTGGAGCTTGACACTTCAGCACCATAACTTTAGTGTGCGCTATAAGGGCAAGCTGCACACAAATGCAGACGGACTAAGCAGAGCTTTTTGAAGTGCAGCCCGCAACTCCCTCAGATAAGTTATGAGTTACATTATTATTGTTTAATATGTTTTGCATGCTTTTTTAGTTTTTTTTCTTTGCCTTTTACTTTAAACAGAAGCTATATTTTATCGTGTTGCACTATCATGTGTATTTCCGGTCCAAATGTGCTTCGACAGATAAATTCTTCAAATGTTAGCAAGAAGGATCGTTCGAAGGCCAGCCGCTACCGCTCAGAGAAAAAAATTGCGCGAAAAGTGGGCAGGGTGGCTCTCTTCAGCAGCCTCAGCAGATTCCAACCTGCTCGTATGACAATAAGAATCGTTTCATGCTATTATACTGCGCTTGTCCCCGTCTTCTTGTTGTCCGTGTTGTCTACCACGCAGTATACTTCGATCATCAATCACCAACTGGCCCAATCATCCACTTTGCTTATTAGGCTACGTAACGTATCCTTTCTTGGCATTGCAGGTGTACCTCGTAACCGCAGTATTCGTGAAGGCCAGTGCTTTGAGCTCTCTAACGGATACGTCTCTAGTGATGTAAGATATAGTAGAGAGTCAATAAATTTCTTTGCTGCCTTGGTCTGGAGATATGATTGACATTCAGAGGGTGCTTGCTTCCACCTGTGTGGTTTGGAGTGTTGATTCTCCGTCGTTCCAATGAACCGTAGCTGTGAAAGTTTCACAGGCGGAATGGCTACAATCGACAGCAGTCAACCAGCATCCAATCTCTGAGCTGCATTGGACAGCTCGAACTCTGGATGCATTGTCTGGCGGCGGGGGTGGGATGCTGTTGTGCCACAGTTCCTGCTTTCGTGCAACCTTTCTTCCCACGGAAAGATTGCTCAGTCGCCAGAGTTTCAGCAAACCCTTGTCTCCCCCACCAACGCCATTACACTGCGGTCCCGTGGGAACAGTTCCATCTTCGACCAAGCTGTGCCGGCCTACGGCTACGACGAACAGTCAGTGCCTCGCCCGCGCAGGTGGAATTCCTCAGGCTTCACTCGTATGGGAACCAAACTGTATTCGACGATGCCTGTAGTGTCGTGTCTGCTTTACGACGGACGGTTAACGCCCCGCCTACATAGGAGGACTTCCTAAAAGTGAGACAGTGATGTGTACCACGTCCCAAGCGCCGTGGAGAGGATGCGAAACAATGGACTAAACGTTACTTAAAGCTGTACCGGTCCCTTGTTAGAGGCAGTTGCTCCAGCCGACTGTCGAGCTGGCAGGCTATGTTCAACGAAACTTTTTACCTGCTGTAACGTTCTCGTTTTTCAAAACGCTTGCTTTGTTGTTCCGCTTCCGAGCGAAGGCTACTCTTCAGCTACGTCAGCTCATCAGCCTTGCGGCTCTGCTCTACACGCTACCACTGGTAACAATTTCACAACACCGGGTACTCTGCGTTTGTGTTACCACAAACGACGGGGCGCTGGGTCCCACAGCAAATACCGTAGAACGACGTTGCACAAAAATCCTTTGAAGCCATTAAGGAACAGTTATCAAGTGCGCTGACACTTCACGCGCCTGATGTAAGCAAGGGCTACATTCTGGCAACAGATGCATCCGATGGAGCTTTAGGAGCATGCCTTGCTCAAATCGGTAAAAATGGCAGGGAATGGCTTCCCTCAGCAACAAGCTAACACCGGCCGAAACCCGTTGGGCTAAGAGTCAGCGAGGAGCTTATGCTGTTATATGGGCATTACGGCGTCTTGAGATGTGGCTTTTTGACGCAAATTTCACGGTGGTGATGGACCGTCATCTTCTAAAGTCCTTCACTTTGACATCCCCTCAGAGTACGAGGCTGATGCGCTGGGCACCGGTACTGCAGAACGTCACAAAAAGGGTTAACTTAATGCGAATGTGGATGCGTTGCAGAGCCACCTAGATTAGCAGAAGGCCTCCACACCCTCCCCGTGACGTCACCACACCAAGCCCCTCCGCTCTGCTGCTTGCGCTGCTACTACGGGCTGCTTGCACTGCTACTACGGGCTGCTTGCACTGCTACTACGGGCGAGGAGACGTGAACCGCGTCTCTCTAGCCCTAGCAAAATCTGTCGAAATGGACCCATCAGTGTTGCAGCTAGCGTCATCTAGGTGACTTCTCAGTAATCATGACGCATAGCTCCTCCGGAAAGCCTTTTTTCATCGATAGGCGGTGCTACAATGTATCTTTGTTTAGAGTTACTGTATATGCTGCTATGTCCACGCTAGATATTGTGGATGCTCATAAGGGACGTGGTGGACACAGGCATTCCAGGAGCAGTACGCACAATACTCAGGCTCGAGTGCACAGGGCGTTCGATAACGTCAAACGTGAGGCCATACTCAGAAACCTATCGGACATGAACGTTGGGGCACGGGCGCACAAGTACATCATCGCATTTCTTAGGGACCGGACTACCGCCTTCAGCATCGGAGGCATCAAGAGCCCCCTGCTCAAACTCGGCGCTAGAGGTACCCCCCAGGGTGCTGTACTATCCCCATTTCTTTTCAACTGTGCAATGAGGAATCTGTCCAAAGAGCTTGACAAGATCTCGCTCAATCGCCATGCCATCTACGTGGACGATGTGACTATTTGGACAAGGCAAGGCAATGCCGAAGCCGTCAGTGGAGCACTGCAAGAAGCGGCCAACACTGTACAAGCCTATGTGGATGGCAATGGACTAAAATGCGCCTCCGCCAAGTCAGAACTGTTTATTGCTGGCAAAACAACACCGGCAGTCAAAAGTGCACTACAAATCATAGTCAACAGAGAAGTAGTACCACAGGTGCAGACCATCAGGGTATTGGGACTCTTCCTAGAAGAGAAGAACAGCTGCAAATAAACACTGAAATGACTGGAAAGCACATCTCGCCAGGTCACGGGCCTGCTACGACGCATTACTGGCCGCAAGTTCGGACTCAAAGAGAAAGAAGCATGCAAGCTAATACAGGCATAGTTAATAGGATCGTATACACATGCCCTTTCCTTCAGCTACGAAAGACCGACATCGCAAAGATACTCTCTATTGCGCGTTCAGTCTACAGAATAGCCACCGGACTCCCTACAAGGGCGAGCAACGAAAGAATGATGTAATTAGGCCTCCAAAACACCGTCAGTAAAATCATTGAAGCGCAACGAGTTGCGTAGTGGTGGAGGCTGTTATGCACGCAACAAGGCACGACATCTTGCAATTGATGAATCTTCCTCCCCTCACAGGAACGACAAAGAGTGTGAAAATTGCAAAAGAGATACGGAACAACCTGATAATTCAACCGCTGCCAAAGAACATGCGAGAGCACAACAAAGAACGCCGACGCGCGCGCTGAGTCCCTCTGGAAGAGTTTGGCAAACAAACTGGCCGCGTATGTGGACACCTCCCCTATATACGCGATAGCAGCTGTGGACAGAACGGGAAGAATCCTGAACACCGAGGAAATCACAGCTACGTCTATCCTGTAGGCGGAGGGGGCCGCCATCGCCATGACAACAGCTGTCGAAGGGACGCTCTTCATCTGTCCGACTCCATGTCAGCGATTAGAAGCTTTAGGTCAGGCCAAGTGAGCGAAACCGCGGCAAAGAAACTCCAAGAGCCAGCGGTGAGCATGAGGCTTCTCTGGGTCCCCAGCCACGAGAGAAACCCCAGAAACGAAGTTGCCCACCTCGCAGCCCGCACAAATACAAACCGGGCAGAGGTGCAGCTTTGATACGGCAAACCCTGAAGAGGCATTAACAAGTTATGGAGACCCCCTCCGTCGACAAAGAGAGGAGCGACAAGGCTATCCTCCTCAATGTGGCGGCCTAAATAGACACCAGGCCGTGACCTTGCACAGAGCTCAAACCGGCACTGTGCTCAGCCGCAGGAGACTGGCGGCCATACTGAGGGATGAGAGCGTCTCGTCGTGTACGTATTGCGGCCTAGCTCAGGCGGGAGAGGACCACATTCTATGGGGATGCAACCATCATCCGCCCCCTAAAGAGCTCAGCTAACCCCCTCACCCGAAGACCGGGAAAAAACGTTGCGATGCCCACAGCAGGCCACTCAATCCAGGCTGGCAGAATGGACGGCGACAGCTGCGGCCCCTTGCGCCCCGACCTAGCATCCCCCCATGTCCGTGCTCGCTTTTCCTCCTTCCCTACTACTGAACAAAGTTGTTTTCTCCTTCCTCCCGCATATACTACCTTTAGGTAGCATATACCTAAAGGTAGCATATGCAGTAACTATATCTTTGTTTTGTGTGAGAAGATCAGTGCGACACCGGTAGTCGTCCGCTTTTGGCGTGACATGTAATTGTGTTAGTGCTACGACTGCCGCACACGTGCAAATACGGGGTAACTCTGGCAGCGATGGGGCCCTGTTGCTTGCCGAATTGGACGGTGGGCCAAAGGTGTGTCTGTTTTCATTTCCTGCTGATCCCATACGAAAAGCGCAATGGCAGCATGCCGTGCAGCGAGATGACGTCGACGTGTTGACTCTGAAAGATCCAAAGGTAAGGAGTGGCCTGCTGTTTTCCCAAAGTGCATGCCACGTAATCCTGCACTGAACAGTCGTGCACGAACGAAGATATTCATGCATCACTGTGCACGCTATGTTAGATGTTCACGGTTGCAACTTTTCTGGCTTGTGCTTTGTCTCCAGTTTGCTTTCTTTGGCGTCGTTCGCGCACCGACAGCGAATACAGTTTGCGTACAAAGAAATACCTGAATGCGCGCGCGGCAATGTTTAACCGACTAACGTATATATATATTTTTTTTGTGGTGTTGGCAACACACTAGCCATGATACCAGGCCGATATTGTGCATATGTGCATGTCATGATGCATTCTTTGCCACAATCATTGTGTTTTGGTGGTCATATGTGCAGGTCTGTGAAGGCCATTTCAAGCCTGAGCATCTGTGCACAACCTCCACTTACACGGATGGCGAACAATAGAGGTGCCAATGAAGCGGATTACGTCTGACGCTGTTCCGACTGTCTTCCAGGCTACCTCTCTTCTACGACTCAGTCACGAGACGAACCAGATGTCAAGCGGAGACGCAGCGAAAACGCACAACTCCACGAAACTGTCCAGCAATCAAGGGCAGCTTATGAGGCGGAAGAAGCAAACAACAAATTACAAAGCTTAGAAGACACATCCTCGCGTTTCCGCCGTTTCCACCGCAACGCCTTCTGGACAAATGTTTACTGTGACAACTGCATCATATTTGCTTACCTTGAGCCTACAACACAAGCACCAGAGCTCCTAGCATCAGTGACAGTGTCAGCTGATTTGCGTGTGTGTGTGTTTTGGAAACATGTACAGCTGGCATCGAATGAAGAAATTGATATACCTGGACAGGTTCTCGATTTCTGCCTCTTGGAAAATCTACTGGACAGTGTGCCGAACTACTGCAAGAAACGAAGCCATCAAAAAAATGAACAAAGTGAGTGCAGTGCTCGAAATGGTTGTAGCTCTTCTTCATGATCAGCTAATGCAGTTTCAGCTAATGGGAAAGAAATGCGTGTAGGTACTCAGCTGAACTATTGGTTTTCTCTTCTCTGTTGCACACAATTTTGCCCAATTCATATAACTTTCTCAGAAGTAGTGGCAAGGTGCTATTGTCAAGTAAAACAAAAATTAAGTGAGTTTGCGCTGCTCAAGGTGTGAGTCCATCAAAGGAGCCAACTGAAGAAGGTTTCTTGAGGTTCATGAAAAGATGAGCTGTTTTGCTAAATCCTCATGAATGGAATATTGTGCTCATGATGGACGAAATAAATCTCCAGCAGTTTTTTTAGTATAAAGGTGGTTGTCTTACAGGGGCTGCTGCTAATTGTGCCGAGCCAGCCAAAACGGCTCACCCATTTATGGTTCAGTCATTGCTTTCATCATACAAAGACATTGCTGACATACTTCCTGTGTCAAGGATAAGTGCAGAACTCCATCGTGTTCTGCGAAGAGCGATAATGAACTTGGAAGATGCTGGTCTTCACGTAGTTGCTGTCATTACCGATAACAATTCTATTAACAGGAAAGTAATGTCCCTGTTCGGCAGAAATAATGAGCCTAAGATTGTATACCCTCAGCCAGCATAACAGCAGCAGCCGTTGTTTCCTATAACAGACACAGTTCATTTGCTGAAGTGCATCCACAATAATTGTTTGAATCAAAGACCTGTGACAAATGCTTATATTATCATCCTTTCGAATGTGAGCAACAACAGGGTGTGAAGATGCAAGGGGCTTCATTTACTTCTCTGAGAAAGCTCTATGAGGCTGAACAAGACAGTGTTGTTAAGGTTGCGTATGGCCTCACTTACAAATCACTGAACCCCACCAACTTAGAAAGGCAGAAGATTAGCTCTGAAAATCTATAGCAGCTTTGTCTCATCAGCTTTGAGGCTGGATTTATCTACTTCATTCTAAGATGGTGGAACATTGTAAATGTTAAAACACCCCAAAAGGGATGGAGGCTACGTTATCCCTGGCAAAAGCCATTAAGTGAAATGGGTTGACAGGAAATAGAATTCCTAGATAAATTTGTTGCTTGGCTTGACAGATGGAAAAGCATGGGTACGCAGACAGGCACGCTGACAAATCAAACCCACTCTGCTTTGAGACTATCGAGATATGCACTGATAGAAGTGTCACAATACTGCCTGGACGAACTAGGGTTCAAGTATTCTCTTTTGGGGAAGTACCACACTGATGCCCTGGAGGCAAGATTTGGAAAGTATAGGCGACCGTGCGGTTGTCACTACAGTATCTCAATTACTCAGCTGTTCGAAGCGGAGACAGAGATCCACATCCAACGCACATTGCTTTTGAGACTTCATTGAGTCGTCTAAAGAAGAGAAAAAAACATGTGCAGAAGCTCTATTTTGTTCGTGTTATCAACCCTTGGCTCTGACTCAGTCTTTGGACCACAACTGGCATTCGCTGGCGCACTAGAAGGACCTACCTAAATTTTTTCGTGCTTTCATGGTGTGTTTCGGGGGGCCAATACGTCAGCCCTTGAAATCTGCCTGGTGATTGCCTCCCCATTAAAGGAGTACTGACACGATTTTGAGACATCGCAAAAGGGACATTTTTCATTTCCTCGGTATGCAGCGTCAACGCTGTTCACACACCGGAGTCAGACAACACGTATAAAATATTTTAATTTGACTTTGAAGTTTTCGTCACTGAGCATCTGCAAGCCAGCCCCACTGCAATGGACATTATCCCGACGAGTCAAGACAGTTCACCGGAGTTTGCGAGTTCTGCATCCTGCATGCAACCTAAATCGTAGAAATCATTGTCAGGGTCACTGGACGACAATTCACTCATCGTTGTTGTAGAGGTCGCTACTATTCGGCTAATGAGTGGCGCCCCCTCCTAGATGTACGGAGTAGAATAAAGCGAGTTGTTGTTTGGGTTCAGTGTCGACCGGTTGTCTTACTACAGGCTCCTCAGGCGCTTATGCCATGCCTATGTCACAGTCTCCTGTGAACTGATAACACTACATGGTGTCATACGTGGGATCGAGCACCAACGTCGCGCTTACCCATCGTCCATACCATGTCTACTGAGCAGTCCAGCCCAAAGTGGATGGGTGTCAACCTTCAGACGCCGGAGCCGCTCGACTTCGGCAACGCTGGGACCTGGCCGACATGGAAAAGTCGCTTTGACTACTACGCAGCCATCTCGGGTCTCAAGAATGCACCGGAGGAAACACAAGTGCGCTCGCTCTTATATTGCATGGGCCCCGAAGCGCGTCCGCTCCTCGATACATTTTTGCTTGATGCGGCGTCCCTCACTTCCTACAAGACTGAGGTAGACCGTCTTACATAGCATTTCGTGCATCCAAGCAACGAACTATACATGGGTTGCACGGACGTCACATCCAAGAACGACAGGACCGAAAGCCGCCATGTTTAAGAGCACTTTAAGAGTCTGGAAGCGTAGGCAGAAGCTTTGCAATGGCGAGATCTGTTCTTCGGACGCGCCACCGGCCTGACCATGACTATTTGCGCTGTTTTCGGATGCAGAACAAGAAGTGGAACTTCTGCTTCTAAAGACAAGGCACAGCCACGTGTTAGAATGTTTAGTTTGCCCGCGATTATAACGAATCAATGCGCACGAATGAGGCTGTTGTCCGCAAAGCGCCGTAACGCTTGGCTGGCGCGCATTAAGCGAAGAGACTTGAAGAAAGAGAAATACATCCGTGCCTGCAGTCTTCACTTCATCACAGGTAAGGGTATTTTCGAGTTGTGTACAGGTTTAACACGTTTACTGACGTGATTGCGTCGCTTCTCCAGAATGCTGCCTAGATTCACAGCGACGTAGAGACGAGCTTTTCCCCTTGAATAAACGCATCTCGAGTTGTTATATGTGGCTGTCATGCAGGTTTGCGGTATTCTAAGTCGTTACTCTGAGACGGAGGCTCAGAGAAAGGAAATGACGAAGCCGTGTTAACAGGAAAGAAGAAAAGTAAGAAACTTTAAGTAGGAATGAGAATGAAAATGAAAAAAATAACAAACTAGAAGATCTGTCTTAATTACAACCTAAAACGAGTCTTCTACCGTCCCGCTCTAACACTCATAAAGATAAAATGTCACCGGTGGTGTTGAGGGCAGCGATGGCTTGGTAGGCAGGCGTCTGATGAGGCGGCGATGCTGACGACGTCACCGTCGCTGACCAGCACGTCGGAGCTTGCCCGAAGACGGGGTAGGCTGCTTGCTCTCGCCAGATCTGTGGCTTCTCCTAGGCTCCACTTGTGTCGCACTGGCCCGTTTCCGGCAGGGAACAGCCACACAGGAGGTTCTGCCCTCCACGGGCAGTTTGGATCGGGAGTTGAGCTCGAGCACCAAGGACGTGACCTGGAGCAGTCACAGCCGGAACTCCTTGAGACCGTATACCCCCAGGTATACCGTGGGCAGCTGGAGCGTCATGGCCTTGTCGGACTTCTTGCGTCGGGTCCGGAACCCGACTCGCAGTCGTGCGACACCAGTGATCCTCGCTCCAGACTGTTCCAACCCTTCTGCCTTGACCAGTCTTCGAACGTTTCTTCTTTTTTCTCCTCTTGCACGTGCCCTCTTCTCATTGGTCTTCCCCAAGGGCCTTCACCGTGCTTTTCCCCGCGAACTTTCTCTTCGTTTGGCGGGCCTGGTTTTCACACGTGGTATTTCGCGCGGCCGTCGTCGTCTTCCCTTCGTTGCTTAGTCGTCGCTGCCGTTGCCTCCAAACACGTCTCACAACACTACGGTGCCACCACATTTCAACACCACTGCGTCAACGCGTCACTACACTTCACCACAGTGGCCTAACGGTGCAACACATGTGAACATGACCTTCTTCACAGGGAAACCTGCGAATTTAATGGATGACACGAACCCCGATTGGACACCGAGCCTACTACTGCTGGGACACTGAGCCTACTGCTGGGCCACGACCGTTATGACCGGACTACTGCCATTATGATCGGACACTGGCTTGCACCCCTCAAAACAAAATCCTGTCGATGCCCATGCGTCTGGTCAAACACGAAGTTTTACTTTGACTGTAACATGAAAGAGCGTCGTTAATTAACCTCGCTTAGAACGACGACACGCTGCGATGGAAGCTGCTTAGCTGCTATGCTCTTCACCCATCCGCTGGTGAAGTAGTTGTGGCCATCCAGCAATTTGTAGGCCACCATTTGTTGCAGCGTGACGTGACTTGTTGAAAGCACCAAATAATTCACAATGTCGCCATGCGTCACGGCAGGCAGCAGATCGACGTCCAATGCAGCGTCCTTACCGATGCGCAGTTTGTAAGGGTCGATGCCAACGCACATTTCAATTTTAGCTCGGTAACGTACCCGAGTTGGTCCCACGGGTTCTTCAAAGCGCGACGGGCAAAGCGCGTGCACGTTTTCTTTCGCCATATCGCTCAAAATAAATCGAACGACGACGACAAGCTCTGACGCGGCGGTAAGCGGCACGCGCAGCCCAACACGATGTTCTTAAATATGGCGGTCGCTCACTTTGCAAGTCGGAAGTGACGTCACATGCAACCCATGTGTACGAGTCGTCGCGTTTTCACAGACGCTTACAGCAGCCAGGCGACAGCGTCGACGGATACTATGCTGAGTTATGCAGGATGGTGAAACGCTGCGCCTATCCTTCAGTGCAAGTTGAAGAAAGGCTAGTAGGTGAGGGATTCGTCGTCGGCTTGCGCGACTCACGTCTTTCAGACCAGCTCTGCCGAAACGCTAAACTCGCTCTCAAAGAGGCTTGGATGCAAGCACGCCAGGCGGAAGACGCGGAAAAAGAAAAGCGGCAGCCGCAAGCTGGAGCAAGTTATAATAGCCCCAACGCTTTGCAAATGGACGCTACGAAGATGCAGAAGTCTGCTCGACATCACCAGAATGCGAAGCCTTCTTTCGAGCATCATAATGCAGAGACACTCCCCTCCAAATTCTGTGGCTGCGCGTCTCATCCTCGAACGCAATGCTCGGCACGCAGCTCGATCCGCAACTTTTGCAAAAAGAAAGGGCACTTCGCGGAAGTTTGTCGCTCGAGGAAATCAAAGCAAAAAGTCGGCTCCATTCACATGAGCACTGTCGAGGCGGGGGCCTTCCAGCCAAGCTGGACAAGGTTGACACTGTACTTACCGGACCTGGAGGTCAACCATTGCAGGTACTCGGTTCATATACAGCCCAACTCCGTTGGGGCGGGAAGACGTCCTTGCAGCGACTCTTTGTCATTGAATCACTCTCTGTCCCTCTTCTGGGACTTCCGGCTATACAAGCCCTCGATGTTGTGAAATTCCTTGGCGGAGTGCAGGCCCCTGAGGCATCACTTCAAGCTGAACTGTTCTGCGGACTTGGCACTCTCAGGGAGGAATATCGAATCCGCTTGAAGCCTGGTGCTACACCATTCTCCCTCAGCGTGCCTCGTCGCATTCCCATTCCGCTACACGAAACCGTGAGGTGTGAGCTCAACAAGCTCGAAAGTGACGGAGTGATTTGCCGCGTCGACAATCCAACGCCGTGGTGTTCTGGACTGGTAGTGGTCCCTAAAGCGTCAGGAGATTACCATCTTTGTGTTGACTTTACCCGGCTCAATCAAGTCGTACTTCAAGAACGGCACATCCTCCCAACGGTTGAACAAGTCCTCGGGCTTATCGGAGACGCAACAGTGTTCTCCAATTGGACGCGACAGCGAGTTTCCACCAAGTGAAACTGACTACGGACTCGCAACTGCTTCTGCCGCCTTCCATTTACTATTACCTCAGCGCCCGAGTATTTTCAGAAGCAGATCGCCAGAATTCTTCAAGGACAGGAAGGGGTAGCAAATATGATCGACGATATACTCGTTTTTGGACGCACTCAAGAGGAACATGAAGTCCGACTGAACCAGGTTCTGTCCCGTCTTGCTGAGGCCGGGGTCACACTGAACAAGAACAAATGCTTATTCGGCGTGTGGGAAGTGCCGTTCCTTAGAGTAATCATGCCTTGCCTTGCCCTGCCCTGCCCCGCCCCGCCTTTCTTTCTTTCTTTCTTTCGACCCACCCACCCACCCACTCATCCATCCATCCATCCATCCATCCATATCTGTCTGTCTGTCTGTCTGTCTGTCTGTCTAGCCGCTTATATCTCAGGGCTCTCATGATCGCCTCAACTCAGTGTAGACCAAAACTGGCATGGGAGGGTAGAAGGATTTGACGATATGACTGTCGGGCCATGACATGAATAATGTGCAAATACTGTCATGTACGTCATCAAACACTTTCCTCCACACACGTGTGGCACATACCCATTTACCAAGAGACGCAGTGCACGGGTATGCGCCACAGGCGATTGGCAGCAATGAACGGCAAGAACAGACATAGGTAATTTAAATGCCACAGTAAGAAAAACCGACACCGGCAGCGTGGACCCGACTGATGCAAAGAATAAAAATTAGGATTGCAGCAGCATTTGAACCCAACCATTTTGCGTGGTAGTAAGGTATTCTACCACAGAGCCACGCCAGGTATAGAAACTGCTTTGGAAAAATACTAGGGGTGTGCGAATATTCGAAAGTTTCGAATATTCGTCGAATATTGCATTCGAAATATTCGTATTCGATTCGAAAATCGTGTATTCGAAAAGATTCGAATATGCGATAACTTCGAATATGCGATTCGATTATCATGCATAAAATAACTCGTCTTCCACATTTCTGCTGCGTTCGTATCGCTAAAAACGTTGCCGAGAGGAGCGATAAACATCGTAAGTACACGGAGGCACGATATCTGCCTGCGACGAGCGCCCCAATACGTATGATTTATTGCTGGTGCACCTCCGACGTGCAGCGCTGTTGGCGATCATGTAACCGTACATTTTCAATATTATGCGGCCGTAACGTGCCGCACTACCACTCGTTCACTATGCGGGACCACTTCTCAAGAAAGACAGTGACCCATATGTGACTGGTGGCGGACTGTAGGCACCTTCAGATACCCCAGTCTGTCAAAGCTTTGCCCCATATAACTCCCTATACCAGCCACTTCTGTTCCAAGCGAGCGTGCCTTTTCAGTAGCAGGGGGGGGGGTGTCTCTGTTACAAGGGAGCGCCTGCTGCCTGATCATGTGGAGCAACTCATATTTCTTCATGATAACATGTATTCATTACTTTCATTGTGCCGTGATATTTGCTTGTGTTGTGATGTGCATTGTGCTAGCCTGGACATTGTGTTCTGGAGATAGCAGTGTATGTTATGTTGCCAGTCAGGCTGTTAATGTTTTTTTTTTTCAAATAGTTACATGTTAAATAAAATATTGTTACTGTGGAGGCATTTTTCCTTTGATATTCGATATTCGATTCGATATTCGAAGGTGGATATTCGTATTCGATTCGTATTCGAAAAATTTGATATTCGCACACCCCTAAAAAATACCCTATGCAGGCGTTATGTCGGTGCAACGTCAATAGTGGTTGTAGTGCTGGCTATCTAATTTTATAACAAAGCAATAAACACTACATATGTACTCCTATAATACAGGTGTCATTTCGGGTTGACGTCAATTGTGGTTCCAGTGTTGGCTCCGCTTTTATAGCAGCCTAATCAACATTACATGTGTATTCCTATGATTCAGAAAAGCTATATTGAAGCATTGCTCAACCCAGGAGGCATACATTATCAAAAGTTACGTATGATATTCGCATGATTGCACCTAAAGTGTACTTAGTTTCGATAATACTGTAGTATGTACTCTAATGTGAGGGCTGACGTTAGGTCGCACCATAAGCTACCCTTTAAACGCCAGTGTTGCCAACGTGCCTGGTAAGCCCACGATGTGCACACAGCTACCACACTAACAAAAACAGGTTGATTGACCTCGTGACGCTTGGCTCAAAGCCATAAAATACAGCTAAGTAGTAGTCCCTGACTGCTTTGCATGAAACCGATTCCCACAATGTGTAGGATCTACCGAATCTTTTTTACTGAAAAGTGTAGTTTACAGGTGCGTAAATTAGACTGGGATACAAAAACAGAAGTAGAGTAAATATGGTAATCCAGATCAGATCGGATCCAATCCAATTTACATCTCAAGCTGCCTGGGCTGCAGCCTTATTGCCATTCTTCTTGCGATGCAGTGAGCATGCAGCAAGTCACTATGACTCCCGCGAAAAAGTGTTCATTTAACCCTGATTGGGTGAACGCAGGAATATCCGAGCACGCCTCATGGATTAGAGCAGTGCCAAACGACACAAGTAAGGCTCAGTGTGCAGCATGCGAGACTTTCACACTCAGCAATATGGGCATCGCTGCTGTCTCCGGTCACGCGTGAGCAAGAAAAACCTAGCTACTGTGAGCGTGGTGCACAGTGCTTCCCAGACAAACATCCGCGCATTTTTCGGTGCTGGACCCAACTTGCCGTGTTCTGTGACTGCTACGAGTGAATGTGTATCGGCTCTGCCAAGCACAAGTGCTGAAAGCGTGCCTGCTAAACCAGTGGCTGCCGTGCCTGATGGGAAGGCATTTTTAAATGGGTTTCTAGTCAAGAATTGTGTCACGAAAGCAGTTTGTTTCGTTCAGCAGCAGCATTAGCGGCTCTTTTTCCCCATCATGTTCCCCATGTGCAATGTTGCGAAGAAGTTGCAACTTGGTAAGGACAAAGTTGGCTACACAATTTGTTACAGTATAGCCCTGTACTTCCGAAACAGGCTGCTATCAAACCTACATGGTGTCCCACACGTGGTCATGGCTTTTGATGAGTCTCTGAACAAAACTGCTCAGAAAGAGCAAATAGATGTTTTGGTCAGGTTTTGCGACCCAGCTGACGATGTTGTCAAAACCCGCTACCTGACGTACTGTTTTTTAGGACACACTCGCGCAGAGGATGTCGCTGCCACTTTCAGAAAGGCCACCGAGAACATTGAGCCGACAAAAATACTTCAACTTTCAAAGGAAGGTCCAAACGTCAATTTGAAGTTGTTGAAGTCATTGAAGCAAGAGTTTTCTGGGTCTGATGGAAATCAGAATGTTGTGGACACAGGAAGCTGCGGACTGCACGTTGTGAGTGGTGCACTTAAAACAGGCCACAATGTCGCGAAGTGGAACACAGTAGTGTTTCTTAGAAGCATACACAACCTATTCAAGAATGTCCCAGCACACCGAGCCGACTATGTCAATTTCACAGGGAGCACACCATTTCCGCTAAAGTTTTGCTCAGTGCGCTGGCTGGAAAATGGCAAGGCTCTTGCTAGGGCACTGCAAGTCCTCCCAAATGTGGTCAAATATGTTGAGCATGTCAAGAAAGTAAAGAAACCTCCAACGTGTGGCAGCCATGCTCATGTCAAGATGGCTGTGAAAGACGAGATGCTGCCAGTAAAGCTGGCCTTTATGCTTTCAGTTTCAGAAGAAATGAAGCCATTTTTGTCTGAGTTTCAGACAGCGAAGCCAATGCTGCCTTTTCTCGCAAAGCACTGGATGGCCTGTCACGGTCACTTCTGGGACGAATCGTGTTAAAGGAAAAGCTGGATGCTACAGACACATTTTCTAAACTGATGACAACTGATCTGGAGAACCCGAACAACATCGTTGGTATAGCTGCCTCTGACATAGTCCTTGCCGCCAAAAGTGAGTTGCGAAAGATCACTAAACCATCTCACACTGCGGTGGTAAGTGTCAAAAAAAAGAATGCATCTCATTTATTAAGGCCTGTTCAGCAAAGATAATCGAAAGATCAACTCTGAAATACAAGCTGACATGGGGGCCAGTTGCTCAAACCCAGCAGTTTGTGCCGCTTGTGTGGAAGCTGGCCAGAAGCAGCTGAACATTGCACTTGAGGTACTTATAGAGCTTGGGCGCCTTACAGGCCTACAAGCGAGAGAGCAAGTAGATCGTATGTACAAGTTTGCTCGAACAGCACTGCACAAGTGTGTCTGCGAAAAATTTGATCGCGCAAGAAAGCGCTTGGAGAAGCTGTGGGTGGAACTATGTGCAAGTTTTCATGAAGAGCTACTGCTGTTTGTGAAGATTGTGCTGTGTCTTTAACATGGGAATTCTTCCGTGGAGCGGGGATTTTCAGTGAACAAGGGATGTCTTGTGGAAAATATAAAGGAGGAGTCACTTGTAGCACAAAGGTTAGTGTACGATGAGGTGTCTGCAGCAGGTGGTGTTGCAGAAGTTGACGTAACAGACAAGATGATAGACATGGTCGAAGTGCCAACATCAGATGGAAAGAAGACTTGGAGAGGAAAAAGAAGGAACGGTTGGACTTATCGGATGCTGAAAGAAAAAAAGAAGAGGACTGTGGCTCTTGTGAAAGAGCTTGAATCAAAGAAGCAAAAATTGATGGAAGACGCACAGTGAAGGCATTGCCGATGCAAATAAACAAGCTTTTCTGTTTATCGATGGACAATTATTGTATCTTTTAATATTTTATTCATTGTAAAGGATGCTTTCAGCCAAAATAACGCAATAAAGCAGCATGGTTTCCATTTTATACGAGCACCTCATAATTTGTTTTTATCACTCATGAGTGTGTTTCCAGTGCGCAGTTTCTTCCAAGCAGACGTACCGGTCATGGAATTTGCTTGAAATGGTCGTGAAAAACCTGGAAAAGTCGGGGAATTTGGAAAGATTTAATTGGTAGACACCCTGCCAAGTATCTGTACGGGTGAAATTATGTAAGCCATGCTATCGATATAACTGTGTAAGCATTGTAAATGCAGAGCTTTGTGCGTTGACATTGTTTGTATGAAATATGTACCTGCGTTTACATTTTATGTATTTCGAGATTGAATTGCATAGTGAATTGATTCGAAAGTTCTCTAGTGAATAATGACGAGCAATTTGTGATGGACTGAGTTATGGACTCGTGTATGTGGGATTTTTGGTTGTGTATGGGTGCGCTCATTAGTGTTTGAATATTATGTGATAATATTCTTGAAGTGGGGGGCAGTGTCACAAACGAGCGCTTATTTGGCGCGCCCGCTGCCGCTTTCAGGCGACAGCAGGAAACCACGGCGCCGAGAGTTCCGTCAAAGAGCGTGTGTAACGAAAAAAAAAACGAGTATCAAAACACGCCACAATTTAAGGTGCCAGCACCAGTTGCCTTTCCCAAGCACAACTTTCCTCACCTTCTCCGCAGATGCACGCTGGGAAAGCGAACACCATGCAAGCTCGAGAGAATTCGAGAAAACCACACGGCTACCGGTGGCGCATTCGCCACCACGAGTGGAACCGGCATCGCCCTTTCTCTAGCTTTGGCTGTGCCGCACACCAAGGACACCCGAAGCTTCTGGAACCCAGGCCCGTGGAGATATAAGAATGCAGGGATGGGGAGTCGGTCTGGAGATGGTGAAGTTAGTGAAGAAGTTGTGTTGTTCTATTGAGTGGTTCAGTAAGGCCAAAGAAGACGTGTTTTATGATGTAGATTGGCCAGTCGACCTTGAACAATCGAGTGATGACGCCGTGTGAGCAGTGAAAAGTTGCGTGACTCTTTCCTGGAAGAGAAACATTCGGGGCCGATGACGGAAGGGAACGACGACGATCAGCGCTGGAGTTTGCGTGTGTTTTCTGGAAGAGAAGCATTCAAGTATCGTTGCAAGAATTGAGGACTGGACACGTT
Source organism: Rhipicephalus sanguineus (assembly GCF_013339695.2). NCBI lineage: Eukaryota > Metazoa > Arthropoda > Arachnida > Ixodida > Ixodidae > Rhipicephalus > Rhipicephalus sanguineus. The sequence goes on along the minus strand of NC_051185.1, from coordinate 70,919,395 downwards.
TGGTGAATATTCAAGACCTTAAGTTTTCTTGAATAGTTTGTAATGCATGAGATTGCATTCGTAGTGCGATTTGTTTGTTCCTTCTCGTTGTTTTAAACACCATCCGAGTCGTATTGCGAGTTCTAATTGAGACCAGCCGAGTGTGCATGTTTGTGTGGTGCTTGTAATGCATGCAGAATGCCTCTGTTTCAAGAGGATTACAGATCCCACAGGGCCATTCCGCGTTGGTCTTATCAGAGGCTTGGAACAATGAGAGGGAGGCCATTACACTGAAAGTCACGCCTCGTACAACAAAAGCACATGTAGGGCTAAACGCTTCTGAAAAAATGCGAGTCAACCTAGCATTCCAGCTTTTCAGCGAGCATGTTCACAAGTGACTTTTCTGCTACAAGCGTGATCTCCAGCAAAAGTTCCGTATACTCAAGCCTACAAAGCATTTTTTAAAGCCTTCAGAAAAGTTCATTTTTCTCAAGGTCTTTGACCAGACTCAAAAAGTGCAGTTTTTGGAAGACTTTCTTATTTTATTAAGTGTATGGGAGGAGCGTGAAATGAAGCATGGTGGTGGTTTTCTAAGTGCAGAGACTGCCCTAGGACTCCGTGTAACACAGAAGAGTATGCTGTCTCTTGTGGATTATGTCACTTCTAAGCTCCAGTATAAGTACTTGCTTACTGCGAACTCAGTCAGGACAAAGTAGAGAATGCTTTTGGAATCGTGCGTCGGTCATTTGGATGTAATGATCATACGACTCCAGAACATTTCTTGATCATTATTAATAACATCAGCATCTACCACGTAGTGAAACCACCCAGAGGTGAAAATTCTATGCCTGAACTCACCACCGCAACCTTGGAGCCGTCTGATGCATCTCAACAAAAAGCTGGTCAAATGACGGCTCTTGGACAGGCTGTTGAACGAAGGAAATTTACTAGGTGCCACAGCTATGAAGGAGAAGCACAGCTCCTTGCTTCATCACAAGGACTACTTGGAAAAAAGAACGACAGCCGATTTTTTATTACATACAGTAAAAGCTCGTTAATTTGACTCGTTAATTCATAAAACCAGTTAATTTGGACACGTAATCTGGTCCCTGTAAATATACGCATCACTCTATGAAACTGGGCGCTCGTTATTTCGGACAGATTTGACCGCAAATCGGATAATTTGGCGACCGACTTTCGGGCCGCTGGCGAGGCTCGAAAACGAAAAAAGAACAATTCGGAACAAAAGTGAAGTTTAAACACAGCATCGCCATGGACATCAATTATCGACTTGAGACTGGTTGAATGCCTTTTCTTCACGTGTGGGTTTGGCAGTGCCATTTTGTTGCTTATTTCCCGTTGGTGTGCATCATTGAACGCCGTTTTATCGAGAAACGATTCAGTGACACTCGACGATTATATCGGCATTGATGATGGCGTTGCCACTGCCGGCTTTCTGACTGATCAGCAAATTGTCAAGGAAGCAATGCAAGGCAACAAATCCGAGAACGAAGAGCCTGAAGAGGAGCAGCCACACCATGAGCCACACAGGCCCCCTTGTACTGTGAAGGAAGCCGCGGAGGCCCTCGTCGTCCTTGAAGAATTTTGTTTTGGCACTGCAGACAGCATGCGAGCTGCTGAGCACCTTGAAGGGCTCAGAAAAATTGTGTCTGCGCAAATTTCTGCTCGAAAGCAGACAAGCATCCGCGATTACTTTGTGAAGTAAAGGTATGTTGAAAAAGCTCTTGCATTTATTGTGTTTATTTCGACCATTCGACAATTTGGACATTCGGTTAATTCGGACATTTTTACCGGTCCCTAGAAATCCGAATTAATTAGCTTTTACTGGTTACGTTGTACGGAAGACCCTGAAGAAAATATTGTGTCTCGAGTGTGCATCTTCATTACACATACCTGCCAAGTTTGGAGGAACGGAATCCGGGAGATCTACTCAAGGGGGGCGGGGGGTATAAAGTATGCCGACCGCGGGGGGGAGGGGGGGGGGGTTCTGCGATAGCAATTATATGAACACTGCCAGCGGGATTTTGCGGTCGCCGCTGATCTGTACAGAGTCCAAACCGATAACATCGCTTATGCATCGTCTGTGACACGTGCGAGTAAAAGCGCGCTAGCGCTAGGGACAAACGCGGTTGAAGCAGAGACGAAACGACCCGGCCGTCACCGTCGCGCGAAGGGCACATGCGATAACATCGCTCCGCGTGCGAGGCCTGTCGTCGCTTGCTTACCAGTTATTTCGTCGGGCAAGGAACCATAAGGGTTATCTAAGGTAAAACAAGTGCACCGTTGAGACGGGGACGGTCGCGAGCGCTGGCGAACGCGCTATCTCGACAGACATCGGTAACGGCTACCCTTTTAAGTGCTGGACTGCGGCGCAAAGTGAACAGCTACTTCATGCGCAATGAAACTGAGTGGAACCTTTCTACCATCGTTAAGAAAAAGAATCCTTTCTACTACGTGGCCAGACAACTTTGCTCATGTGGCCAGACAAAGCACTGGACGCGCGGGGCAAAACTGGATTTCCGGGAGATTTTCCTATGACCCGTACAACCGGGAGAAACGTTCGAAATCTGGTAGTCTCCCGGGTAATCCGGGAGACTTGGCAGGTATGATTACACATTCTTCCTGTTCAGGCCATGTCGAGTGGTAACGCTTCACTAACGAAAGCACTTGATCATGGTGGCTTGCTTTACCCATCGAAGCCACTTGAACACCTTGTGACAGAACTTGAGAACACATTTACTGTTTTTTTTTAGCTGCAACAAGCGGCATGCTCAGAGCATGACCTGTTTTATGAGGTTTATTCAAGGAAATGAACTCAAAATGGTTGGCTGCCAAGTCCACAGTCGTGAAGTGACAGCAAACATTATTAAATTTTATGACTTAGAAGAATGGACTGTTGGGCGAGTTGGTAATTCATGATGAATGAAAATAGCGCAAAAAAAACGTAGGACGAGCGAAGGAAAGAGCTGTAGCCTTCTTCGTCTCATTCTATCTTTTTTTAGCGCTATTTTCATTCGTCATAAATTTTATGCTCTTACGAACTGCATTTTCTCGCCAAAGCTTCAAACAAGTCTAAAAATTCGCGGAGAGAAAAGCAAAAACTTCTTAAGATGAGGAGGTGCCAGTGAGTGTTGTGTCGAGTTTAATGTGGTGTGCTTCAGTTTCGTGTTGTAAGAAGTTACATGCTAAACAATAAAGATGCTGTCTATGCTGATTTCTTGTCCACTGTTTAGTGTTGCAATACTACTTTAGTGCCCTTAACCAGCCCTGCCAGAAGCTTTGGTGCTGTTATAGTGCTCTCTTCAGCAAAAAGTGGGGGCTTCAAGGTGCGCAGTTTGCAGATGCAGCACCATTGTGCTCTGCTCAGTTTAGGTTTAAAGCGCCCCTAAACCACCTGCGATAATTTTTTAACATTTCAAGTAAATGCGCGCATCGAGTTCAGAATGCCATCGCGATGAACAAAGCCAAACGGAGCAGTGCTACAAGCACGGGCGCACCGCTAATTCCAACAAACAATCCCTCCTCCTCTCTGGACCTTTCGAGAATTCCCAGAGTTCGTCGTGACATCAACATTCACGTATGGTCATGTCATCCACAAAAAGAAACTGTTTGTCCACTTGCAGGCACGAGCACTGACCACTCTTTCTCGTCGCTGCGCGAGGAGGAGCACTCAGCTAGGAGGAGAGAGGAGCCGATGGATGAACAGGGCTTAGTGAAGAAAGAGCAAAGTGAGCAGGGACCACTTTTGGATCATGAAACGCGTGTAGCTCTGCTATTACGGCACCGTTTGGACAAATTTCTGCGTTTGCATGTTTGTTGAAGACTTATGAATAACTGCAACACCACAACTAAATTTCCACCCCTGGGTGGTTCAAGGGTCCTTTAAGCCTGATTGTTTACTTACATTGTCTTCAATGTAGACACTTGTGTAATTAGCGTTGTGGCAACCCTAAAGGAACTTTCATTTTATGTAGAGATGGGCGAATAATTGGGCGTTTCGAATATTTGAGCGAATATTGGAGCATTCGAATTCGCTTCGATACGAATTTAGATTATTCAAAATTTCGAAGTATTCGAAATGAACGAATATAAGTATATATTTGACCCCACATAACACCCTGTAAAGGTGATTTCACTGCTGTGTCTGGTTGCTGTGCCGTGAAACCACCCTCCAGGAAAAATCTGCACTGCTGCGAAGCCACACTTCAAGGTTAAATGTACATTTTTTTTTTTTAAGTTTAAAAGCGTGTCGTATGGGCTTATTTGTGCTCAGTAAGTAATTTTTAAATTGTAACGCACTGTACCACTTATAACGTGCACCCTACTGCTATTCAAATCTTGATACTATTCAATTGCTTCCACTTCATTTCAAACCAAAAAAGTGACATTCACTCATACCTAGTTCGAATCCTTAAAAATACTGTGCAAGGGTCATGACAAAATTGCTCATTTTTCATAACAATATGTGGTACATGCTATTCGAACTATCCGATTTGAAATTATTCGACCAAATCACTATTCGCTTAGGATTCGCTTTAAACCTCAAGTTTACTACTCGCCCATCCCTAATTTTATGGCCATATAGAATAGCATTGGCACAATGCAGGACACTTATTTCTCGAAGTAGATTGAGAAGAATTTAAATCGTGGCCAAGAGAGCCACAACCATGAATCCAGCAAGCAACGTTTGCACACTTTTCAGCCGAAGCCAGGGCTGTCTTTTGAGTCAAATACGCATGGATGAGAGCGCCATGGAGTGAACCACGAATGAAATAAAAATAAATGATAAAAGCAACATGCTTTCACCAAGTTCTAGAAGTGTAGGATAGCATGTGCAAGCGCCCGCACTGAACGCATGCCAGCTAGAGGCAGCGCCACCTGTCCAGAGGATCGAGGAATATTACGCTAATACTCCGCCGCTCTGCACAATAGAAAAGTTTTCTAGCCTCTATAACTCAGAGTTCACCTACAAAAGAATGTTCTGGAATGCAAATGAAGAGCTCAAAAAGCAAAACAGCAGTGAAAATGCCACCACTAAAAAGGCAGCACTCCTCACAGAAGGAGAAGTGGCTGCCCCGTGGCGATGTGGGAAAACAAGCGCAAATGCTAAGACAGACATACACAAGGCACCAACCTTCAACTATTTGCTAATTATAGCTCATGCGACTACATCCAGCAACCTGAATCATGGAGACTGATGATAACAATTAAGCGATATAGTATATAGACCGCTTATAACGTAAGTCGCCGGAGTCGCGAATATCCGCACTATAAGCGGTACCGCACTATAACCAAAACAACCTTCTACAAAGGCTGCACCTGCGCAAAACGCGTTGAGCATGTAGCCTCGCGTTTCCGATAATCGACATAAGCGATTTGGGGCGCTTACAACCACTTAAATCTCCGAATGTTCAAAAATTAACCGCCAAAGACACGCATTGCCAACGAAATGAACACGGGGGAAAAAGCAAACAAAACAAAGTGCCTTCGCGGAAATTCGCCCACTACGTTTCAGGCCACCTCGAGGTATGTGCATTACACAGAAACCATGTCGAGTCGCGACCGAAATTTCACGTGCTGAGCGGTACCGATCGTTCGATTTCACGGGCGCGCACGCGATGTCCAAGACATTGCAATCGAATCCGGAACCACCATTCGAGAGTTGCTTGTGCCAACCATGCCCTCGTTTTCATTAACGATATGATTCTCTTCCCTTCAAGTGCAGCCATCACAAAAAGTTTCGTTGATTCCGCACCAAACCGCAACTTTCATCGCCCGCGACCGCTACCGAAAAGCAACCAACGCTGATTAGGCCTAGCGTGCGGTTCAGCATGTTGTCGTGGGAAGTTTCTCCAAGACAACATGAAGATCGGACGTCGAAAAGATCGCACTCAAGCACTAACCCAAGAACAGCGCGCATGATAGAAAGGTTGTGCGGTTTATGTTCGCGGCTGGGGAGATCAACGGCGACAAAAGCCCGCCAAGCTCGTTTAAGCCCGCGCAAATGACAGAAAAGGCGAAAGCTCGCGTCATGAAGCCGCAAAACTTTTCAATTTGCGGACGAGGTAGCAAACGCGATATCTGTAGCAAGTGTGATAACGACGACGCTTTTCCCGACAGGAAACTTACTTTAAAGCGCACTTGATGAGGACGCGATCGTAGTGCGTTCCACGCGTAACGCACTGCCGGCAAGCGGCTGCGGAGCCTTGCCGCCGCCGGTGCAAAGGCTACTCCGTCGCCTAGGCAACCACCATCCTTCCCCACTCGGCGAGCCCGCACAGTGCTGCCGCGGTCTTTTTCCTCCCTCCGCTTCTCGTTCGTTCACTGTGCGTGCCTTCGCCCTTCGTAACGACCTCGTCGCTCCCTCCCCAGCGGCGTACCTCCTTTGAGAACTGCACTCGCTACCGCGTTTGTCAGAAATATTTTCTCGCAACCGCATTATAAACGGTATTTCATCTTGGGGGACTGCATAATAAGCGGTATGCGTATACATGCGTTCTATGGGAGGGTAAACGGGAGTCGAAAAAGACCGCATTATAACCGGTCCTGCACTATATGCGGTTACGTTATAAGTGGTCTGCACTGTATACAGTGGAACTTCGATTATACGTCCCCCGGGTCCTGCGACGACCCGCGTTTTACGACGAATTGGCTTGGTCCCGGCAAAACCCCCATAGAAATAATGTATTAAAAACCTCAATTGTACGACGCAATTTTCGCCGGCCCCCGCCCTCGTACGACGCTTCGCTGGACTGTCCGAGAAAAAAAAGACCTACGATGACGCGGGCTGGCACGCAACACACTGCGGGCCGGGCGAAAAAAGTCGGAAACCGAGTTCGTATTCGTGCTGCCACCACAGAGCCTCTTCATTTTTCGACACGCGGTCGGCCATAGCTAGCCAGAGTCAACGTTGGCCGGAGCCAGCCGGAGCGCATTCGTTTTGTCGCATTGCACTGCGCACTTCCGTTGTCGCCTTGTTTTTTTTCTCTCTCTTCTTTTGGGTGGTTTTGTAGTGACCGTTGTGAGCAGATAACATGGCAGATAATTTCGAGCTCGCTTTCTAGTATGCGATAACTTTCACTAGATTTCGTGTCGTTATACCGGACGTGTTTGAACGGCGATTGTTGAGCCAATGTTTGCGACAGCCGCGGGAACCGGAACTCGCCGCTGTCTAGCTACCAGAGGGCTGGGGCGTTTTAGCCGCTCGCGATTGGTCGAAGTTTGCAAATCGAATAGGCCTACTGCCGTGCCATTCCTTCACGTGGTTGCCTCATCGGTTGGTTGTGCTGCGCCGCAGCTGCTGTGTCCACGTGCAAAATTTTCTGTGTTCGGACATTGGTGTGCGAGGAAGCTTTCGAATTCTTGGTTGCGAGTGCTGCGTCTCGCAATGTCGCGGAACCGAAAACCGCTGACACTCGGAGAAAAGCTTCGCGTAATCGAGGAGGCAGAGAAGCGGAACGGAGCAACGAAGGCCAGCATTGCCCGCGACCTGAACATTCCCGTGTCGTCGCTGAAAACGATCCTCGCGAAGAAGGACAGCATCCTACTAAAGCGGCAAAGTTCGGCCTGAACAGGAAGGCCGCGAAAGATGGCAAATATGCTGCATGGAGAAGGCCCTCGTTGAGTGGTTTGCGTCAGGCCCGCAGTTCAGGAATCGCCGTGGATGGCGCAATTTTGAAGGAGAAGGCTGAGACAGTTGCATTGCGCTGCGGCATTGACGACTTTAAAGCCTCCAATGGCTGGTTGGATCGCTTTACAAAAACGCAGTGGAGTTGTGTACAGCCGCTGCTGTGGAGAGAGCGCGTCAGTCAGCTCCGACACTGTAGAAAAGTGGACTGCGTTGCTGCCGGAATTGATACGGGAATACAAGCCGTCCGACGTGTTCAACGCGGACGAAACTGATTATTTTATAATATGCAGCCAGAACAGACATTGGCATTCAAAGGAGAGAGCTGTCACGGGGGTAAGCGAAGCAAAGAGCGTCTTACCGTATTGCTTTGCGCTAATGAAGACGGCTCTGAAAAGCTTCCTGCCCTCGTGATCGGCAAGTTTGAGAAGCCGCGATGCTTCAAGAATTTGAAAAGGCTGCCGTGCCAGTACACGTTCAACCGGAAAGCCTGGATGACGGCTGCTATGTTTTCTACATATCTGCAGCAGCTGGACTCCAAACTGGGGACTAAGAACAGAAAGATTCTTCTTCTGCTTGACAATGCGCCATGCCATCCATCAGATATGTCGCATTTGAGAAATGTGAAAGTTGTATTTCTGCCCCCCAATTGCACTAGCCAGCTGCAGCCACTTGACGCTGGCGTCATCAAGTGCATGAAACAGAAATATCGGAAGTTTCTGGTGCAGCGTCGGCTGGCGGGCATGGAACGCAAGCAGTTGGATAAGAAGCTTTCTGTGCTTGATTGCAATACACTACATTGCTAGTGCATGGGACGCAGTCACGCCAGAAACTATCGCCAACTCCTTCAGGCACTGCGGCTTTAATGGAAGTGGTGCTTGTTCTACCAGTGAAGCTGCCCTGCCTGTTGACGATGAACCAGAGTTCGGCAGCCTGGAGCTGCCTGGATCTTTCGCGGACTATGTTGGTGCCGACGACGACGTTGCAGTGTGCAGTGAAGTGTCGCTGGATGACATTATCGAAACTGTGCGTCCCGACACTGCGGGGGAACTTCCGACGAGGAAGAGATGGACGACGCTGCAGAGGCTAGCGTGTCCGTTCCGACTTACGCAGACGTGTTGTGCTACGTCGACCACATTCGGCGGTTTGCTGCCAGATGTTGCAGCTATCGAAAGAAAGCTGATGCGTCGTGGCTGGGCAAACTCTCAGAAGAAAATCACAGATTTTTTTAAAAGGTGAGAAATAAAGGTTCGTTCACACCTCCGATAAAATGCGTGGTTGTCATTTTTTCAATTAATTTAATCTACGTTCCTCGGAGCAGCGTAGGTTTGTGCCGCGGACTTTCTTAGGCATTATGTGCCCGCTGTTGTGGGGCAAAAATGACCGTCACTGCCTATATTCTCGGTTTTTCGATTATACGACGCCCGGATTATACGACGATTTTGCGCGGTCCCCTGAAAGTCGTATAATCGAAGTTCCACTGTAGTCATTCAGTGAAACTAATTTCCGACATTATATGAATGCCTCAATGCAAACAGCCCAAAGAAAGGTAAATGGTCAAGGTTCGTTGGACTATTCTCAAATTAACAAATCCATTAATCAAGAAGTGCCAAATCCAACATTTACTCCTGCATACCAACTAGTGTACTGTAGCAGTTTACATTTACATTTTAACTGCAACACAGGTTTGAGGTGCTCTGGTCAGATGAATGCAGTGTCAAAATATTGTTGAAACTGGCATCACTATATTGTCAGTACCATTAAACTATTGTGTTTTTCTAAGTCCCACTATAAGTAGATTCGGCCATTTTAGAAATGAAAAAAAAAAAAAAAACTCGTAATGTACTAGCATAACTGAAATCACTCCCCGCCATTCTGCAACAGTATTGTTGACTTGGACTTGATGGACTTCAACAATCTATGACAAAAGCAGCAGTAACTAAACACCCAGGCTAACTTTTCCTCTGTACTCCACTCCACATTCACAGCATATAAGAAACAGGTAACTAGTACATGGCAATACTCATCATAGAATTGGTAAATTGTCCAGAATGCAACATCACACTAGGTGAAGCTTGTTTCGTACCAATACTGTCGACACTGCTACTCTTGGGGAACGACTAGTGCAGTCTGTGTCCCTTGAACCAATATCTTCTTGGTGGTCTTGTCGAGAATGTCCATTTCAGCAAAGGCCACTGTGCGTCCAGCACGGGTGATTCGTGCCTCCATCAGGATGGTGTCTCCCAGTTTGGCAGCACCAAGAAACCTGAAAGGGAGAAAAAATGTCAGAATAAACTTTATAATTCAGATGGCACTCACAATTATTCATAACGTAGCGCAATAAAGACAATGCGATGATGTAGTTGGTCCCCACTTTTGACATTAAGCCATAAAAAATAATTATGGGGTTTTCCGTGCTAAAACTGCAATCTGATCAAGATTACGGCTTTCTGATCAAGAATATGATCGAATCTAGTCAGGACTATGCGCAACGCTGACTAACACTCTCCTGTTTGCATGCAGAGAAATACACAATAATGTAGACGGGAGGACGATCACCGTTGTAGCTCAATTAGTAGAGCAGCGGATGCATTATCCAAAGGTTACAGGTTCGGTTTCTGCTGGTGGAAAGTTGCTTTTTAGTCCACTTCAATTTCTTCACATTTGTGCTACAATACGGTTGAAAGGCTACAAATAACATTCCCTATACCTTCCTTGGCTTCCTTGGCTTCACTGTCTGTTGGTTTTTATTAAGGTTTTGTCTAACAAAGCAAAACGGGCCCTTAAAATACCCCTTCTTTCGTTCAATCTGATCAAGAGGTATGCCAAAGCAGGGGATTCCAGGTTAAAATATTGACAAGCTGGGACTGTTGGTGCATTCAGTGCATCAAACACGAGCATCTTTACATTCCACCCCCGCTGGAATCCAAAAGCGGTGGTGAGGTTTGAAACCATGGCATCATGGCCAGCAGTGCAATGCTGCAGCCACCAAGTTTCCATAGCGGCTCGGTTACATCATCGACTGTCCTTGTTGTAAAGGCACTTTACCACTATCCCCCAAGAGTAACATATATAACAGCTGCATCTTACCAGCACTGACCTACGGAGCAGAAACCTGGAGATTACAAAGAGGGTTCAACTTAAACCGAGGACAATGCAGCAAGCAATGGAAAGGAAAATGATAACCTTAAGGAACAAGATGAGAGCAGAGTGGGTTGGGAACAAACGGGTGTTAAGGACATCTCAGTTCAAATCACGAAGGAATGGACATGGGCAGGGCATGTAGCGCGTAGGCAAGATAACCACTGGTCATTAAGACTAACAGACTGGGTTCAAGAGAAGGCAAACATGCGAGGAGAGACAGAAAATGTGGTGGGCAGATGAGATCGAGAAGTTTGTGGAACATGGCTGCAGCAAGTGCCGGACTGAGTCAATTGGTGAAACATGGGAGAGGCCTTTGCCCTACAGGGCGTAGTCAGCCTGATGGTGATCTTGAAACTGGAAACCTGAAGTACCTACCTAGTGTTGGGAGACTTCTGGAGCGAACACTGAAACTGCTCCCTGTCTTGTGCAACAACTTATTCATACCAACGGCCTTGATGCCTTTGCTTTTTAAAGCACAGCTGTGAAGCCCTCACTCGTGGGTTTCGCATCAATATGGTGTTTGACCGAGAGAATGATTCGCGCAAGCGAGGTTGAAAGTGAGTGAACGCAGAGCATAGCAAAAATATGCGTACAACGGTAAAATGAAATAAGCTGATAAGGAAAACTGTTGTCGGTGGTGAGGCTTTGAACCTAGGTCCCAGTGCTCAGAAACCGAGCGTCATAAACACTAGGCTAAATCACCAATACTTGCACATGGCCATATCTGAACTATATGCCTGAGTTCTAACTGTAGTACTCCCAATGGAAGCTTTTGCAAAAGATTTCGTGACATTGGAATAAAGGCCCCCTCTGGACAGCATGTGAAGCTGACATGGAGCATTGTACGCGTCGGGAAAATTCTGAGAAAGAAAAAAACTGAATGCCAAACGCGCGCCATTCCCGATGCGTTTCAGCTGTTTATGGGATGGGCCTTCCGTTGGGGCGTTCTATCACCAATTGAAATGCCGCCCATCAATGCAGATCATGTCAGAAACGGCTCATGGAGGGAACAGAGTGGAGAACTACAGCAATACGCTGGCCAATGTTAGAAGGAGGAAGGGAACCATGGTACAATCATCATGGTTCCCTTCCTTCTTCTAACATTGGCCAGCGTATTGCTGTACTGCAACAAGAACAGTAACTTGTCGATGTTCTAGGAAGGGCCGAAATGCAGGACAAGCAAATAAAAGTGCGCGATACTGCACGTCACAGAACGCAAAGACCACACTACTTTCCCCTTTTCGTTGTGTCATGCTGGTCCCATGTGACGTTTCCATTCTGCAGTTGACACCCCGTTGCGTGCACTTTGAAAACACCAGTAAGTCGGCTTTACCGCAAGAATGTTTTCCACACAGAACCTCTCGTTCCCAGACTGCTTTCCTAGCTCTAAGCACATTCACCCCTCCGCTTCCAGCGATAATGCGGAGCACCGCAAAGGCTTTTCAAAACACACTGCAGGAATGACAGGCCTTATTGTAAGTTCTCCCCTGTACAAAGAGAACGCGAGGAACGAAAGAAAGGAAAGGAAGGGATTAGAGGAGAATGGAAAAAAAATAGTTTGCCTGCTAGTCTGTGATCGAGGCTATCCGCATTAAAAACAAACCTGCTCGCGCATGCACGGTAACTATTTCGCAAGCTGTCAATTACCAACGGGAACCATGCAAGCCGTGCGTTCCCGTGTTCACACTTTATTTCTGAACAATGAGCAATGCAACCAGTGAAAGTGCTTAGTCTGCTGCTGCTGCTAAAGGAATTAATTGCCCAGGCAGAAGCTCAGTGCCGATCACGCAAGACTCCTGCAAAGCTCCAATTTCACATATGTGTGTATCGTAATCATTGGTGACTTCTCTTCTGTTTTGATTCGCTGCTTACACACTGACCAGGTTTGGCATAACTTGATCAGGTTTCTCTCGCCTCAGTGACTCCGCATGGTCAATTGTCTGACAGAAAAGAAACATGCGTTTATGCATGTTTCTACGAACATTGGCTGCTGACACAAGCAAATTGCCTAATATATTTAAGTAAGCTATTTGTGTTATTAAGGGGAGATGCTACTCGAAGACACTTTTTCTTTAATATTCACCCTAGAGCAATGAAACTTGAGCTGCTTATAGAACTTTTTATGCTGATTTCAAATATATAATTAGTTTTCTTGCAAGCTGCATACTTTTAGTTCTGCAACATGACAAAGTGAAAAACTGAAGCATTTTGCCCCCCCTCTTTTCAGACCTAAACTTCAATAATTTTTTACAATTGATAGTTCATAATGTTTCAAATAAAGTGCGGAATGCAAATAACTAATTAGGAAGTCCATACAAAATATGTACTAGACGTGAAAAATTTTAACGTTGGAAGTTCATATTTCTCCTACCCTAGTAAAAGTTTACATAACTTTTTTTTATTTTATAATAAGAATATCGAAACTTAAACAAGATAATTGCATTTCTCGTACTTTGGAAAAACTTTGGGAAAAATTTCATGCAGATCTGAGCACCAGAAGTACCCGAAAAAGGAGGGGCACATTGACAAAAATGGCAAAATTTGTGTTTTGAGAAAAACGAGTTTTAAAGTCAAAATTGCATGTTTATTTATCAAAGATGTCATTGAATGCAACGGAATTTGTACACAAGAAAGAACAATCCTCCTTGTAGTGGCCACTGCCATTAAAATGCGCCAGCACCATAGGTTTGGCCCTCACGGCTCTTTCGAGCTGACTCCTCGACAAGAGATTTTTTCTTCAGTGCACGCTGACGGGCCCTTGCTTCTCCTGTTAGTTTTTGAGACATTTTTTTCTGGCGTGTGCTGTCCCGTGATGAGCCAAGAGCAACCAGATCATGAGACGGGAGCACGCCAAGCTCTTCCAGAACACGTTCAAAACTGGAGTGCCCTCGATTAAACCAACATGTTCAGTGCTGTCATATCAGCAATCAACAAAGACTCATCATCCTGCGATTTTTCTTCGTCTTCGAAGAGTCCGATCTTTTTCTGGGAGGCACTCACATATTCGAATGCCGCGGTAAACTCGTCGGACGCATCGGCGTCACTGCCACTACGCCTTGCGGCAGCAGACGATCTTTTCGTGGTTTGAGTGTTCGGCTTTGATTTGCGCCGGCGTCCTCACAATTTGTGCGTCGCGTGAAACTTCACAGGCCGGTGACCGCGCTTCCTACGGCTTTCTTCATCAATAACGGATAAGCACTCGAGAAAAGCGTTGTTCAGCTGCGCTGCTCGACGAGACACGGATCCTGCAAGTAGGCTTCACAGCACACACAGGCGCGCAGCGGCCAATGGCGGCTCCCGATCCGTACCACGTGATTTAAAGCCAGTCGCGGCGCTCGAAGAAGGCGGCAAAAGCGTGCTTCTCTTTATTATTTCTTGCGCTGCAGCAGCGCGGGAAACCGTTGTTATTTGAAGAGTGAGGCTCGGCTCTTCGCCTCATGCGGTCGACAATGGTGAGCGGCGGCGCATTATCAGCGGCAAGGTGCTCGAAGATGACACACTTTCGGCCTTTTCACAGCCACCTTGTGCTCTTTAGACGCAATTTTAAAGCATTTCCAGTTGAGTCTCGACATTGATATTTTTTTTCAGAACAGTAGAGGTACTAATCTTAACAAAACAGGCGAAAACAAAAAATCGATAATTTTTTAGAAAACTCGTGTTTTTCGACCCGCATCTCCCTTTAAAGGGTCGGTTAAGCACTTTGCATTGTCATTTTGTAGACAAGGCTCCTGTGAAGGTGCGGGTTGAATGCTTATTGCAGTGCATGCGGCAGGGAAAATACAACCTTGTGTCAAAACAGCCAGAAAACACTGCTCTTTTCTTCGCAATGTCGTAACAAGCTACAAAGCAAGCAGGCCCAACATTTATTGGCTGGTTTCTTGATTGAAAGAACATTTTGAGTCACAGTATTAATAATAATATTTAGCTAATATAAATGAAAAGCATACAGGTCTGTGATGTCAAAGAAACCCAAAAAGTAATTAATCTTTGCTATTCTAGTCTCGGTCTAAAGTTGTCTGCTTCAACTCTCAATTTCTCCTACATTCACGCGAAGCGAAACGGGGTGCTATGAACGCGTTCAGGTGGCTCCTTTAGAGCACCCCGCTCCAGCTTGAAGTGCTCTCATTTTCGACCTTCGAGCGCAACCGAGATCTGGTGGTGTTCCAGTCATGAGGCTCCTGCAGTTTCCATTGTTGACGTCACCTGTGGCCACAGGCAAAGCGGTCCCTCAGTCTTGCTTGTTCACAGTAGAAGACGTGCTGACTTGTTTCCTTACCTGAGCAACGGGCAAGTGCCGGCATGTTCGTCTCGGACACACTTTCTCTGGCTCGGATCAAAGTTAGTTCCGCGCTGTAGCAATTTGTGTCAGGGCACAGTAGCGACCAGCCGCATGTACCCTAAGGCATACCATCCATCTCAAGCGCAATCGCTTGACCTTTTCCTTATAAAGGGGTACTGACACAATATTTCGCGGCCGAGATAGCATGCGGGATCGATTCCGGTGAATGTGCGTATATCATCTGCAAAATACCAACAGCGAATATAGCTTGGGAGTTATTTTCAATGAATTTTGAAGTTTGCATGAGCGATCAACATCCTCGCGCTACTGACACCCTCAAAGGGGACCCTTGGGGACCCCCTACTTCCCTCATGTGACCACGCTGCAGCAAGTTATGATGACGTCATAGCCGCCATGTTTTTTTGCCACGTTGGCTCCAGCAGCCTACTACTCGGTGGCTGCTCGCGAACCACGCGGAAGTGCGTCACAGTTCTGTGTGCTGACGTGATCCAGCGCTGAACCCGCTAGGTGGTGATAGTTGCACCCGGAGGCTTGTCGTTTTTGAAACCGAAACTGACACTGGTTGGTAACGAGCAGCCTGTAATTAATTATCTGTCATTCGCTGCAGCAAACAATTGGCCGTGTTATGACTAACAGGCCCCCAGCAACACATTGCAGCAAAAAAACGCGAGGCCAAAATTTTTGTGTCAGCACCCCTTTAACTTGATGGCAGCATTAAGAAAAGAAAAAAGGATGACGATAACAGGGCTCAAAAGAAGCGGGAGTGCTGTCCGGTTGTCGGAACAGCCTAGCAGTAGATAGCTGCACAGGACTGCTCACCGCATGCACAGGCGAATTCTCATTCATTTTGTCGCTGTGCTCCATCGTATGGCGCTTATCGGCTGGGCGATCGACACTCGTGCGTTCAGTTTAAAACAATGAGCAGCCGTACCATAAGGCCACATGTGCCATCAAGTGCCTGTGCCTGCATGCAGCAGTGTGTGAGTCGGTCTTAGCCACAGTGCCTGTAATGTGCAAGGGGCTCACCTTGCCTTCAGTTCGGTGGTGGAGAACAGCACGTTTTTCTCATAGGCCGTCTTCAGTAGTGCGCAGGTATACAGGTCAATCAGGACGGTGGCCATGCCCCCATGGAGTGAGTTGTTCAGGTTGCAGTGTGGCTTTTCAAGTTGCAATTCAAATTGGGCCACTTGGTCCTTACAGGAAATCAGCTTCACCTGTACCAAGTGATTTGAAAAGGGGGCCATATAACAAGCACACTGCTATGACTTACACAATGAGAGGGGAATTTAAGGGCTCGTTTTTCTTTTTTGTTACACACAACCTTAACGAAAACCAAAACACAATTAATGAAGCCAATGGAAGTACAGGGGACGTTATTTGTATTCTATAAACTGTAATGTAGTAATTGTTATACAGATTTCAAGAAATAAAACTTAAAGTCCAGTTTAATGAAAACTACTACATTACAGTTAAAAGCATTTCTACCTCAAAGGTGGATGCACACAACCCTGTGCCAATAAGAGCACACTCTAGACTGACGTCATAAGGCGCATAATTGGCGGCAACCCTGCCGTGGGAGAACATTTTCAAGTACATGGGCAGAACTATTTATTCAAACATGGAGGAAATCGGCTGCACCTTTGCCATCTGGGCCAAGCTTCTCCTGCCTTCTAAGCCTTTTCGACATTTTTTGCAGTCAGAACTTGATTACAGAGAGAGAAAGTGGAAGACAGTGCTTGTTCCCCCCCCCCACCCCTCTTGAACTTCTCACCCAACTCCCAGAGCTGGCATGTCACAGTGTGATGTCATATACAGTACCCAAAGACTGAAGTAGGACAATACAGGGCTAACTAATGCACATTTTCCTTTCTACCGTCTTTGGTTTGGGCCATATCAGCGTGACTTCGACTCGAACACGTAGATCAGAGCCAACAGTTTCTTTAGAGACCAGATTCGTCACGACGTGACGTGGTCATCTCGAGTAACTGCGCATAAAAGCCGTCATACTAAAAAATTTGATGTCGCCTTTGAATCCGTGAGTACTGTACTTCAATGTGTTCACTTGGATTTAGTGACCAATAACTAAATCCAAGTGTTCACTTGGATTTAGTTATGGTGCAGTGCAAGTTCAACAAACCTGCTAATTTTTATGTTTTACTTCTTTATGACACTATCAGATCTATCTGTTTGAGAAAAGGTTACCTAAAGCCAAGAAGGCGCTAGAGGTTCATGACATTATGGCAACTTGGTGCAAGAACCTCAAGTAGAACAGAGATTTGGGCAAGTTTGGTGGGGTTCATCTTGAAAGCAGCACAGCAACACGAGGACGAAGAAACAGCGCCTGTCTCGCTGTTTTTTTCTTCGTCCTCGTGTTGCTGTGTTGTTTTTAAGATCAACAACCTCAACCTTCCTTGCTTGCCGCACATTCCTCTTGGAATAAAGCTGGATATTTGTGGTAACGTAGAACGCTGACTTACAAATGCAGCTCAAGTTTTTTTAAGTCTCGCTGTGACAGAGGACTGTGTTTACAAGTATTCGTTCAAAGTGAAATGTTATAACGACACTGGATTTTTCTATAAAACACTTGGCTTAATCTAAGCACACGGGCCCCGGGCATTTTAGCCTCCACTTAATTATGGCCGCCGAGGCCGGCATTCAAACCCGCGACCTTCGGGTCAGTAGTCGAGCACCATAACCACTAGACCACTGTGGCGTGTGAATGCGTTGCCTTGGCTCCCCAGTGCCTTAGCTATTAACATCTGTCGATTTAACGGCAAATTCGATTAGATTAACGATTTGGCGCGGCTTCGGAACGAACGATAACCTAGCAGCGGACGGATACAAGTAGACTTTATCCGTCCTCTGTGCGGATAAACACAATCCGGATAGGAACGAGCGGCAGTCACGTGCGCCTGCTCGAATCCTTACGGGATCGTAACGATCGTAACCTCAGTTTTAGCGAATCAATAGTAGGTAAAGTAGAAACAAACACATCACCCACCTTGTGTATAAACGACTGACAATAAGGCAAATCTTTAAAGAAAGCGATCGCGTTGATAGCGCGCTGCATCCTCAACTTCGGCGGAACGTACGCGATTTTTGCCGATAAAAGGCACTTAAGGATCGGTGAGCCTGTTGATCCCTGTCACCGGAATGGAGTCATAAAGATATCTAACTTAATTGAGGTCAGTGTCACGAATTAGCAAGATTCGTAGCTTATCCCGCGCTTAGATCGTACTTCGGCGTGAGGTTGAGTTGCCGGCCTGATGCCAGTGCAATTATTCACCCATCAGTCTTCCGACCTGAACAGTGGAGCGATTATACTTCCGTTAAACATGCCCCTTGAAGCCTCTGATGACTTTTTAATCTCGAAGGCTATGCTTTTTTTATAAGCAATGATTAAAATTAAATTAATTGAAATATTTTAACGAAAGCACAGTTTTCACGATTTGTTTTTGTTACCTCGAAAGAGGGATTGCCGTGGTATGTTGTGGACGAATCTTGAAGGCCATGCTTTTGCGTGGCGCTTCCGCAGAAAGCACCTCAAGCACTAAGAACAATCAACGGATTCATTAACGTTGTTTCACAAGAAAAAAAAAGCAAAATAAACAGTGTTCAATTTCAAGCTGAAGAATTCTTTTCAGAATATTGTCCGAACAATGATAGCTACTCTCGAAGGCAATGCATTCTGTCGGCTGCAAGTGCCAAGCCTGCAGCAAGGTCGGAACTTATGGGTCGAGTTATTCAAGTTAGCTCTTTAAATTCATAAAAAAATACAAATATTTTTCTTTGTCTGCTTGCCCCCATCTTTCCCCGCATTAAGCTCTGCTTAATAGAGAGCAGCTTTTTCTTTTTTTTTTCCCGCTTTTACATCTGCAGTTGGCCAAAGCATGGCCTTCGAGATTCGTTTTGTAGCTGGTGCCGACGTATGCATATGGGATATGAGTGTTCCCTGTAACAACTGCCGTTGACTTTTGACATACCAAGTTCAATTGTTATTTCAGCCTAATATCTTGCCTAGCTGAGTTAATTGCGTCCAAGTTAATCTCCGTTTTGAAAGTACCGCCACACCTTTGAACCCCATCTTTCTGTACGATGATTGGTCTCCCTGCCGCTGCCCTTGGAAATGCACGCATTTCGCGCTTTGCTTGTGTTTTCCTGTTTCGTTTGCGCCATTTTTCTCCTCAGCCCAGCAGTGGACGTTCTGTTGTGTTCGCTGCGCTGCGTGCTAGCGAAATGCCGAGCTGTTGCGCATACAACTGCTGCAAGAAACCTGGAGATGGTTGCGCTGTGTTCATGATACCACAGGGAAAGCGTGACGGCTTGCGTAGGGAGCAGTGGCTGCTCAACATTGGCCGAAAGAACTTCGTTCCCACAAAGAATAGTGTTGTTTGCGAGGTGAGGCGTCTCTCATGTCGCTTTCGTTTCAAAGAATCCCCGTTTGCTGTGTTCTTTCTAGTTGTTCCGGCCTGCACATCGGCGATTTTGCTGCGGCAATTCGTACGTTGCCAAAAAAGAAAAAAAAAAATGGAGTTGCTCATTCGTTGTTTGTTTCACTGAAAAATCGAAATGTCTTGTAGATCGAGGAGCTATTCTTTTCTACTCGATTCGATATGTGTTTCAGTCACTTAGATGAGAACTAACAGACAATTCCAAGCCAAGGAAAATACAGCGGACGTTATCTGTAGTATTTAGTGAAGAACTTGAAGGGGACAAAAAGACAATTTTATCTCTAAAATAAGGTGCCGCCCGTTTCATGGCCGATCCCCCGCAGTGGGTTGCGCCAGGTTGCCAAGGAACAACCAACCAACCAATTAGCCGTCGGCAGGGACTGAACCTGCAACCCTCGAATAACGCGAAGGATGCGTTAGACGAGCCGAAATAATTTTATCAATGTGCTCTGATTACGAATTGGTTGAACAGTGAATGGTTATGATCTGATAATGCAGGGAATATTCTGCGGGCAGTCAGCCGCTTGTAATTGTATAAACGACGTTTTATTCATCCTGCCCGAGTTGATTATAACTCTTTCCCTAAATGTTCCAGCGGCATTTCACCGAAGACCAATTTGAGCCACGCATATTGAAAGAATTTGGGAAAAAAAAGCTGAGGCCCAACGCAGTTCCCACAATTTTCTCACACCGACCTGTCGTGAAACAGGAAAAGCCCCCTCCACAGGAACCGCAGGAACCTGAAACTGACATTAGTGAGTGGTTACGCCTGCTTGTCCCACCTCCGAAAATGTCAGCAATAATGTTCTCTCGCCGACTTAAAACACGCAGCCAACTACATTATTATCTTTAATGCAGATTCTGTGGCCACGTTATGGTTGCCCGTAAATGATGCATCCGAAATAAGGCCCGCCTCTTCGCCGAATGATCCCAGCTGTAAGCCATTATCTCTCACGCAAAATTTGAGTGTGTGGTCTTATACTCACACAATAATCTCATTCCTCCTGCAGCCCCTTCCCAAGACTGCCTTGAGCTGCCTGATGCCTGCTATGAACCAGTCTTAATCGACAGTACGTGGTGCCTTTTATTAATTTTATTGTTGCACGCTCTCGTACATTGTGCTCTTTTACACAAAGTTAAAAAGTAAGCAGGAGGCGACTGCAGGCCGCCTCATGCTTGCTCTAAAACTGTGTGGTGGTTGCCACAGGGCCCACCACTTCTAGTGAAGGATGCTGTAAGCTGTTATTTCTTTAAAGGGGTACTGGCACAAACATTTTCAGATTTTTTTTGTGTGTGTGTCGAATAAAAAGACAATGTGGTCAATACTGGACATTTCTCATTCAATTTTTGTGCTTTTAATGCATAAAGCATATCGCTTTCGAGACATTGTTAAACATTGTTATAGCAAGCAATTTATCTTTGGACTGCTGCTCTGCATCCTTAAAATGGTCCTGACAAGCATTTTCCATTGCTGTATTTTTTTTTTTGTCAAGTGAAAGGCCAAGCCCTCAAGAGCCTAGAAAATGTCCTGATTAACGCGAGCCCACCCTGAAAAATTAACGACATGTTTGTAAAAGCTAGTTTCGGTTCCTACTGTACCCTGACATCACGGCACGATATGAGCGTCTCATCACATGCTCACGCAAGATATCGTGGCATTTCCACAGCCACTATGCTCCTTGGCTGCATTGGTGACACACAAGTGGCCATTTTGTATTATATGGCGCCTAACGCCATCACAACTAGCTATACTGATGCGCAACACCACCAGAATTGGTACTGTAACCTGACACGTTAGTGTCACTGCCAATCGGTGCACCATGCAAAAATTTACCTTAAAACCAAAATAAAATATCAGCATTTACTGAGCTTCACACTTGCTCAGAGCCATCTCTGTGTAGTACACGAGATTTGTATGGCAGGTTAAACTCAGCTTTGAAAATCAGTATCAGTACCCCTTAAGAAAAACATTTGGTAAGAACTTGAAAGTCCTTGAAAACCCTTGAATTTGGTCTATTAAAACCTGTATGAGCCCTGAGGTGTTCACCAATAGCAATGTGAAATTTTCCAATACATGTTACATGAAAGTTTGTTTACTATAATCTAATTTGTCCTGTTGAGCATAAGTATGCCCTAGTCAAGGCGTTTCTTGCATTAATTTGAAAGCACGCATCTGTTGTATTGCCACCACTCTAATGAGATCTCTGTTTGCATGTGTGACCTTCTCTACTCGCAGTTCTGCTTGATCATGGAATCTGTGTAGAATCACATATACTGTTATGTTTCCTGATTATTATGCTTTTTCTGCTTTGCTGCCAGGGTGGCACGACCAAGTCAGGCAATTACTCAGCCTTTAGTCGTGTCCCCCAAAGCAATTCTTTAACAATTTTGCCTTGAATAAACCAAACCAAACCAAGTCACTAGTTAATATGCATACATCGAGCTGCACGTCTCCT
Organism: Rhipicephalus sanguineus; assembly: GCF_013339695.2. Taxonomy (NCBI): domain Eukaryota; kingdom Metazoa; phylum Arthropoda; class Arachnida; order Ixodida; family Ixodidae; genus Rhipicephalus; species Rhipicephalus sanguineus. The sequence goes on along the minus strand of NC_051185.1, from coordinate 70,897,417 downwards.
TGTGGGCATTTGTGTGGGGTCGTTCAATGGCTACAGCTTTCATTTCATTACTCACCGCTAGTGTTACCCTGTTTTGCTTGAATATTCGTTTTATACAAATATTTGTGGAAGAGTCATCACACAAATATTCTATTTGCTTTCGATTCGGTTTTAAAACAGCATCGTTCGCACACCTCTGCTTTCTTGCATGCTGCGTCACAAGGGCTCTTCACGCCTCTCTGTAAGCCCTGCACGTGATGCTTTTAATACGACAGTGTGTGCTTAAACCGCATGCATACTACATATACTAAAAGCTTTTTTTTTTTCATTATTATTTTCAGCATCCGACGAGCTACCCTTGGAATGCGTAGATGAATTGGAGCACAGTGAAGAGAATGCTGACAGGAAATTGCAACCAACAGAAGAAGATACTTGAACAGTGAGGTGGAAAAGGCACTGTTGAAGAAAAGAATCTGACACCTTTTCAGCGATGATGAGATCTCACCATCATCACTGGAGTGGTTGTCAACTTGGGCATCATGGTGAGAAGCTAACACACTTGTCAAGTCACTGACGCTGCAACTGACATGCAGGACACAGCTACAGCCTTCCCAGGGAATATAGTTGCCCTTCGCCCTCGGAACATACCTTGCAAAGACATATTGAGCATACAAAGTTTCGATTTGGAATGCTTTCTAATATATTGGAACCTCTCAAGGGAAATGTTAATATTTCACAAGGTGCCATATTGTGAGTTTTCCTGGTTCATATATCTCTTTGCCTGGTTGACTTATAGAGTTAAGATACACAAAATTCTCTACATTTCATTTGGTGGTAAGCAGCCAATGTGTAAAGCATGTATATCCAAATCTTTCGCTATGCCTCTGTTTTCTTTTCATCTTCGTCCATTTGCGCTGTTGTTAGTTTACGTCCAGTCATTCCAAATATTGGTTTCCATTCTACAGATCAGTCTCGTGAAGCCAGAGGAATTACATGCAGTTCTGCTGCTAAATATGATGCAAATCATGTAGTGTCTCGTGTATGACTATTCGTGCTGTGATATCTTGGGTGCAACCACACCGCCTCTTTCCGATGGTTCGTTGCTTGATTGCTTGGCAACACACAGCTTGGTATTCATGCTTGCATGTCCTTCCACTATATAGAAGCATGCCATTGAATATCAGCTGACTGGCAACTTGATTCATGCTGCCAGCTTTAAAGCCAGAGTAGTTGAGCTAATTACTGCAACCTAGTCAATCAGCAGCAATATTCATGTTGTTGTGTCAAACATGGGCATTACGAATTGAGCACTTTGGAAACTCTGCGGTATGATGGTCACTGAGCACAGCAGGCTGCACACCAGTCGCCGTCACCCTTTTGGCCCACAGAGAAAGCTTTGGGGTAAGGCCAGTGTTCAATGTTGGTGTATGGCCACTTGTTCAAAAATATGAGAAATCATTTAGCTAAAGAAGCAGGTCGTCTACCTAGAAATTGTAAAGAAACACGATTTGCTGACGAGCTACGTGAACATCCGATTTTTTAAAGGCCCTTGTGAGGCATGATGACAAAGCTGGCGCTGCACTTGAACACTTCTGTTCTTGATTCCAATCATTGCAGTAAAAGGACAGTAGGCCTGTCTTTTCTGTCCTTTTTGATAACAATCAATACTGTTGCATGGTTTATCGAAACCATATTTATACTCCATCTCAGAAGTACCTTCCAGCACTGTGGAAGCTGCAGGTCTTCTTAGCCAACGGGAAATGCGAAAACCCCTCAAGATGTATTCATCCGCGTCGTGTCGTCTGCTGGGCATCTCTTTAGCATCGGCTCGCCTGCTTTTTCGGTACTTGCTCTCCGCAGTTGACATAGGTTGTTTTCACGCCTGAAAATGTAAATAAATAAATAAGGCTAATAACTCGCCCCGCCCCACCCCCATCTACACGTAGTGTGGCTATTTTAACGTTGCGTATATTACAGCATTCGCGAAGCGTGTATTATTATATCTTCCAACTAAAGTCACCAAGGCTCTGTTATGGTACTGCCAAAAAGTAGCTTGATACTGACGATCCGACAGCTCAATATTCAGTTCCCGTTGCAGTTTGTGGGTACCTCAATGTGTAACGTACTGTGCGTGCCTTCAGTTGAGCAGTAAGTAAATACACAAAACATGCTTTTCAACGTAAAAATTGTGCTGCAGTGTTTATTGCATAACTGTTAAAGAAAATGTTTTGGGAAAGTTTTTTTAACTTTTAGAGGTCACCGTCATTCAAGGTGTTCATCATCCATACTGTCCTCCTCGTCAGAAGTTGTGTCCTCCCCTAAATTGACTACGACTGCTTGTTGATTGTCTACCACATTGTCAATAATGTCGTCCATTTGCTTCATCTTCTCTTCCTCATCCTCAACCACTTGTTTAACATAGTTCTCCACTTCTGCAGACTTACTTGTGCTATGGCCTCTGCAACATGTTTCTTCAGCTCTTCCATTTATAATGCCCGGTTCGCGGAAGCCACAAAATGCTTCATGTCGCTCCACATCAGCTCTATGGGATTGAGCTGGCAGTGATACGGCGGTAGCCTTAAAACGAGGTGTCCGGCTGTAGCAGCAATACAGTCAATACGATATGCGTTGCCATCTACTTTCACAGTCTGAATAAGCTTCATCAGTTCTGCCTTTACCATATCGTCACTTCACGGAACCCCCTTTTCTGAAAGCCACGCCTGCATTTCCCTTTTGAGGTTACTCATGCGGGGGACCTTTTCCTGCCTCACGGAGTGATACAGCGCGTCGTCGAGGAAAATCATGCTGTTCGGAGGAAGGCGTGGTAGTAGTTTTTTCGAACCATTTTTCATAGTGGGGACCGTCGATCTCTTCGTGATAGTCTCCTGTGCCCTTTTTTGATTGAAATATTTCTCCGGCACCTTCCACAAAGCCATTCTCGTTTCCGCAGTGCATCGCGATCAATCGGGCTCCCTTGCCGCTCGGGTTCTGCAGGCCAACTGAAAGTCCGGCCTTTTTTGCTCGTTCCGCAGTTTTGACACTCTCGTCAACCCACACCTTATCTGTTGTGTGCCCTATGTTAACCCATGTTTCATCAGTGTAGAAAATGGGCTGTCCTTGCCGCCGCAGTTCTGCTATTTGCCATAAGCACTTGTGTCGGCACTGAACTATGTGAGTTGCTTCAATAAGGAGAGCGTTGCGGGACTGTTTCTTACACCGAAAACCTATCTTGCTCGGCATGCGATGCATTGTTGCGGGTGAAAGTGAAGGCAGAGTTTCATCCTCATTGAAGTGAGAGGAAAGCTTTTGCACCGTGGGGATTTCATTCCTCTTGAAGTGATCATGCACTACTTGTCGCAGCACGCTCAAGTCAAAATCGTCGAGTTTCTTTCTCCATTCGCGTCCTCTGCCACCACGCAAGAACCTCTTCGGGGACGCCACCTCGCCGTTTCTTCGATGTTCAGAAACCCATTTGTAGACGGAGCGTTCGCTGGCATTTGTGAGGAACGCGGTTCTTTTTATGGCAGCGTTCATACGTGTGCTTTCACAAAGTTCTTTTTTCACTGCACTATACACATTAAGCACCACTAACCTTGCTTCTTTTGAAAAATAGTTGATCTTTGTCCTGTAGCACTCTGCAGATTCATTTCACACACCTTCAGCGGCCATCGTGCACTGGTCTTGACCGGAAGAGCAAATTTTCGGCGCAGCAAACAATTTTAGGCATTCGTGGCGTCTCTCATCGTGGATGCATCACCAGCGCTAATGTTGTGGCGCCATCTGCTATGTTTACATCAAACTAATTTTACTGTTCGGCACCACCTTGGTAATCCAAGCAGCATGTAAACAAAGGAGCGATCTAAATAATAGCAACAAAATATACCTGATGCCTTGCCCCTAGCGTTAGATGAGACTAAGCGATGACAGGTTACACCGCTTATTTTTTGCTGCCTGGGTAGAGAGCCAGTAAAAAGCACGAATTCGGATGGAAGCGTATGGTCTGAGCTGTATGGGGGCTACCATGTTGCTGTACGTCATCGCGGTTAGGGAGGTTATTACAATTACCAGCCGGTAATTGCTACAATAATTCAGAGTTTGCGAAGTACATGCCTAACATACTTCGTATCGCTGTAACGCATCGTGCAAGAAGCACAGCTAAAGCCCTTGTATATGATTAATAATGAAAGAGTTATGCCCGGAACTATATTATATGCTGTGCAAGAGTACTGCCTCTGTACTCCCCATAGCTTCGGCAGTGCTGCAAGGTAATTGTGAGATGGAGTATAGGTGGTTTCATCTCATTACGTCACAAACACTGAACCTTGCCTTCATCCACGTGGTTGAGAAAGCTGATAAGGACAGCTGCACTCTTGAATGTGACAGCAGACTATTTCTTAAAAATTCTTATTGGCAGTTAAAACAAAGCTGTTTGGAAGCCTGTACAAACAGGCATCATTCTAGTGACTAGGACAGCCCTAGAAGTCCAAGATGCACTTCCCAGCAAGTACAACTTCCTGGACGTTCCTAGGCAGATTAAACCAATATAGCCTTGGAAATAACCCAGCGTGCGAAGCAACTATATGAATTTAAATGTAGCTGGAAGGCGCAGTGCGAGTCCAACCCCTCAAGTGCAGCAAGCATGGCAGCTGTTCCGAGGAGGAAGACTATTTGTCAGTAAATCTCGCATGCCATGTAGTTTCGAGGCTGATAAGGCGAATACTACATCGCGATGACTGTCCCAATTCGCTGGTTAAGGCTGGCACAAATACAGAGCGCCTGTCGAAACATGCACTTCCATATGAGGCTGCCACATTCCACGGCTCTTGTCGTGCTACCGCACTTTGTGCCAAATACATATGCTGGAGGCAGCATTTTCTGTTAGAAGCTTGTCTGTGAATCAAGTAACAGTTACGTGTCACTGAAATAGAAGGAAAAAAAAGTGAATTGCAGGGATTGTCAATTGGACTAAAAAAGTAATCGATCAATTAGAATAGTATGAAAAATGTAATTAGTAGTTAGAAGTAATCACTTCCATGTCTTCGACTATGTGCAAGTGTCTGCTGCTAACATGTGAATGAGTGATTTTGCTCTGTGGTTGAATTAGTAGTTACAAGTAATCAATTCCATGTCTTAGACTATGTGCAAGTGTCTGCTGCTAACATGTGAATCAGTGATTTTGCTTTGTGGTTGAGCTCACACCAATTCTTATTCAACTTTGCAAAATCTGACATATTTAGTCTAAAAAGCAAATCTGGTGACAACTTGAGTCTTTTTTTTTCCTTCAGAAACTTGTTATAGTTCAAGAAAGTTCAGCGAAATTCCCAGCACTAATATATGGTGAACATTTCTGAGTATTTACGTTTTAAAATTTAAATTAAGCACACTTAGTAAATGTCACAAAGAAATTTAGAACTCTGCTTCAGTTTGCAGTTATTTGATTTTTTTTTTTTTCCTTTAAATGTTCAATCAAAATGGGTAACAATAATTACTGTACAGGAAAGCTACCCATTCTAATGGGTTTTAAACATTCCAGAATAAAGATTTGTGCAATGTTTATATCCACTTGATTCTTGGCCACCCACTCAGAGTGGGCAGGTTTCAGTATGGTTAGGATTGTCATCATCATCAACATTAAGTGAGGCAGCTCAGCAGGCACGTGCTTGCCCGCATTCCAGCTTTGTCGCTTTGGCATTTAGACTTGCTCAAGTTCTCACTTCTCGTCTTGTTTGGACATTCAGTGTCGTACACTCAGTTGGTCATTTCATCCCGTTGGACTCAATTTTGTGGAATATTTCGCGTCGGTTAGCGTACCACGAGGATCGTACTTGCAAAGGTATGAGCGTCTGCATCGGTGCTTGTGTTTAGTATGCAGAGCCTGAAAGCGAAGTGCGCAGGCTTTGAAGCGTTTGCGTTCAGTGTGCAGGGCCAGAAAAGTGCGGGTGCACGAGGGATCGGTGCGCAGGTTGTGTGAGATGCTTTCAAGAGATGGGAACGACCAGTTTCAGGAACGGGACCGCTCAGTGAGCTTTGGACTGTGCAGTGTGGATAGGATGCCGGGCTGCATCCCGGTATCACGGCTCTGTCTTGGCTTAGCCGCACCCCAGCTTCAACTATTGTCTGGTTCCTGCTGGTATGGGCATTGTCCCGTTCGTTCTTTGCCCTGTCACTGCTCACACGGAACGCTCCCCGGCGCCGTCTCTGCTGAACCAGGCCATGTCCTGGCACTGACCCTGAAGAATCGGGATGCGATCCAGCTCTTGGTGCGGCTGTGGCAGGCAACACCACCGCTTTTACGGCCGTCCTGAACCACCAGGGCCAATATTGACCCCAACTTGCAATACGACTGCAGTGAACTTGTGGTTGTAGTTAAGCTCGTCGATGCAACCACACCTGATGCACCTAGAACAGCTAAGCCAGCCAACCTATGAGTGCTGTGGTACTTGACTGTTGTTCATGGTGTAAGTGCTATGAGCTTATATGTTTATGTTTATGTGACTTTGTGCTCAGTTCCATGTCTTTTGACGTGTGCATAAAAGCCTTCCTCTTTGTCTCTGGGTGCTTCTTCCTAACGTCTGGCTGACAATCATCACACATTTGCCCACAGTTGCACATTTCGTCTCGCTGGACACATACAAACTGTTGGGCGTCCCCACTCCGTTTCATCACTCAAGTTCTGGATCCATCTTGGAACAGTAGCAGCCCATTGCATCCCTCTAGCGGATCATTTTACTAGCAATGCAAGCAGTTCACTCTGAATATATGTAGAATAACTCAATCGAAACTTGCTAAGGTTCGAGTAAACTCAACTTCAAGTAAACTTAAGCTTTTACTGTGTGAGAAAAGGCACTCCCCGATGCCGACGGCATTTTGGAGTGCCGGCATAATAATACTGGCATGTATTATTATTAAATGCGAAGCATTTCTTAGCGAACTTCTGCGACTTTGACCGTATCTATCTATCTATCTATCTATCTATCTATCTATCTATCTATCTAGCCGCCTACGACTTTGTGCTCTCCTGGTCGCTTGGTTAATCGAATGTGCACCAAAATTGGTATGGCGTAACATGACTGTATGACGAACATAAATGACAAGTCATAACATGAAAATCATGACACGAATTTCATGTACAGCATGATTTACATGCTACGCTCATGGTGCGCTGGCGGCCGTTTCGCTAGCTTGATATACACCAAAATTGGTATCTTGTGACGTGACTGTGTGACGAACATAAATAACACGAGTTATCATGAAAATCATGACACGCATGTCATGTACAGCATGACTTACGTGCCATGCTCATGGGGCGCTGGCGGGCGTTTCGCTAGATTGATATGCACCGAAATTGGTATCTTGCGACGTGACCGTGTGACGAACATAAATAACACGAGTTATCATGAAAATCATGACACGCATGTCATGTACAGCATGACTTACGTGCCACGCTCATGGGGCGCTGGCGGCCGTTTCGCTAGATTGATATACACCAATATTGGTCTCTTCCGACGTGATCGTGTGACGAACATAAATAACACGAGTTATCATGAAAATCGTGACACGCATGTCATGTACAGCATGACATGACTTACGTGCCACGCTCATGGGGCGCTGGCGGCCGTTTCGCTAGCTTGATATACACAAATATTGGTCTCTTGCGACGTGACCGTGTGACGAACATAAATAACACGAGTTATCATGAAAATCATGACACACATGTCATGTACAGCATGACTTACGTGCCACGCTCATGGGGCGCTGGTGGCCGTTTCGCTAGCTAGATCTACCCCGGAATTGGTCTTGCGCGACGTGACTGTGTGACGAACATAAATAACACGAGTTAACATGAAAGTCATGACACACATGTCATGTACAGCATGACTTACGTGCCACGCTCATGGTGCGCTGGCGGCCGTTTCGCTAGCTTTATATACACCAAAATTGGTATCTTGCGACGGGACCGTGTGACGAACATAAATAACACGAGTTATCATGAAAAGCATGACACGCATGTCATGTACAGCATGACTTACGTGCCATGCTCATGGGGCGCTGGCGGCCGTTTCGCTAGATTGATATGCACTGAAATTGGTATCTTGCGACGTGACCGTGTGACGAACATAAATAACACGAGTTATCATGAAAATCATGACACGCATGTCATGTACAGCATGACTTACGTGCCACGCTCATGGGGCGCTGGCGGCCGTTTCGCTAGCTTGATATACACAAATATTGGTCTCTTGCGACGTGACCGTGTGACGAACATAAATAACACGAGTTATCATGAAAATCATGACACACATGTCATGTACAGCATGACTTACGTGCCACGCTCATGGGGCGCTGGTGGCCGTTTCGCTAGCTACCCCGGAATTGGTCTTGCGCGACGTGACTGTGTGACGAACATAAATAACACGAGTTAACATGAAAGTCATGACACACATGTCATGTACAGCATGACTTACGTGCCACGCTCATGGTGCGCTGGCGGCCGTTTCGCTAGCTTTATATACACCAAAATTGGTATCTTGCGACGGGACCGTGTGACGAACATAAATAACACGAGTTATCATGAAAAGCATGACACGCATGTCATGTACAGCATGACTTACGTGCCATGCTCATGGGGCGCTGGCGGCCGTTTCGCTAGATTGATATGCACCGAAATTGGTATCTTGCGACGTGACCGTGTGACGAACATAAATAACACGAGTTATCATGAAAATCATGACACGCATGTCATGTACAGCATGACTTACGTGCCACGCTCATGGGGCGCTGGCGGCCGTTTCGCTAGATTGATATACACCAATATTGGTCTCTTCTGACGTGATCGTGTGACGAACATAAATAACACGAGTTATCATGAAAATCATGACACGCATGTCATGTACAGCATGACTTACGTGCCACGCTCATGGCGCGCTGGTGGCCGTTTCGCTAGCTAGATCTACCCCGGAATTGGTCTTGCGCGACGTGACTGTGTGACGAACATAAATAACACGAGTTAACATGAAAGTCACGACACACATGTCATGTACAGCATGACTTACGTGCCACGCTCATGGTGCGCTGGCGGCCGTTCCTCTAGGTTGATCGACCCCCAAGTTGGTATTGCGCGACGTTACTGTGTGACGAACATAAATAATAGGAGTTAACATGAAAACCATGACACGCATTTTCCTCAATGACATACAAGACGATGTATGCAGCTCTTTGCTGGCTGCTTCGCATTACATCGATTCCCACAATGCGTGGGATCTGCCGGTTTTTTTTTGGGGTATGTCCATCCCTTCTTGCGATTGCCACCACACTCGATGAATAGTACTTGATAAATATTAGTGTTCCAATGATCTGATTTTGGAACATAATGTTTATTTATTGCACTCTTCTAATGTTCTATGATTGCGTCAAATAATTCACCGCACTCTCCCGAGAACTTGAACATAGTGCGAGTTCCTTGGATGAGGATTTGCGTGGCGGTTTTGTCGAGGATATCCATTTCAATGAAAGGAATCCTTTTGCCAGGGTGGATGACTCGCAAATTGATTTGGATCACGTTTCCGATTGTCGCCGTAGCCACAAACCTGCGAAAAACACCCGAGTCAGTGAAAAGACTTGAAAATGACGGAGAATGGCACAAATTCATTCATTCACATCTGAAAGTGCCCATGAAAAACTCTAGGCCTTAGTAAAGGTGCACCTTTATTACTCAACGAACTAAAAAGAAGACGTAAAAGCCAAAGAAACAGTTGTAAAGGAATGCAGTCAAAAGGGCACACAAGAATAAAGAAAAAAAAATTAAAGAGAGAAGTCAAACAAAACGATGCAGCTAAGAATGCCAACATCGTAATGCAAGGTAATTTGTTGTGGTAAATGTGTAACAATGTTGCAGGTGCTGATTCAGTTCATATGGAAAATGCTGGAAGTCCACAAACTTTGGTGTAAATATGTGCAGAAATGCAAATTTCAGAGCACATATATTTTTTTCATGCAGCTACACTTCGAATTTTTGTGGCCTTTTGAGGGTTAGCTATTGTAGTGCATTAATCGCAGAAAAGTTCCAGTGGCAGTATATAGGACAAGGTGCATGTACATCAAAGGCGTATAACACAATTCAGTTCAGGTTTTATAATAAAGTCAACATACACGCACCTACTCATATTCATATATGCTACTGGCAGTTACTGGCAATGTTTTTTTCATCATATAGTATGGCAGCACACAGTGAGAAACGAAGGCTCTGTCGGTAGAGCACTATACGATACGAATTTTTCTGAAACTGGGTATGGCTATACACCAGAGCACGCCTGTCTCGCACCCAGGCTGCTGGCGAGCCGAGCGGATACTCTCGCACCCAGACGCCGGGCTGGCCGGACTGCCGAGGCGCGCGCGGGTTGCACTAAGTAAACAGGGCAAGCTGTAGTTCTGAGGCTTTAAAGTGCGAAAAAGTACCCGTTCACACCGCTTCAGCGTATAAGAGCTCGTCTGGGCACCTCTGCGTCGTCTTTGGATGCCAAAACAAGCAGCGCAACAGGAGGATATTAGCGTTGTCAGCGGCGATCACGACGCGCCACGGGAATAGCGCCGGCGCGGTGTTTTGAGCTTCGCCGCGAATGGATAACTGTGATTCAAGCAGAAAAACTAGGAGCCGAGTGAAAATGCGCGAGTAAGTACACTAACTGCGTGTATTCTTCAGTGTGATGCCCACCTATTTCATTTTACGAACCTAATTTGCGTGACACGCAGCTGGGTTGAAGGCAGGCGCGAGCTTTGTGTGGGGGTGCACTTCATACCCTTATGCGTTTTCTTTGACGAAAATGTAGTGCAAGGTAGTGCTTTCAAGCACAAGCAATCAGCGTGCTTTGCCACTTTCAACGTAGTATCAAGTTTTAGTGCTTTTGATGGCATCCATGCCTTCAAGGTTACAAGCTTTCGCCTTTAAAAGGTAGTAAATGGTACGGTGTTCCTCAACAGCTGGCCAGAATTTCGTGCTTTCATTTCAGTGTTTGATGTTCCCAAATTTATTTGGACACGGGGCTTCCAGCTGCACATAATACATATATTGGCACGTAAGTAAACAGTACTCACGCCAGTGTCCTTTACGTCGCAGGCGTAGCGCTAGCTTAAGCAGCTAAATTTTTAGCATATTTATACAGCACACATTTAATAAGAGACAGCTGGATTCCGCCCATTTCAATATCGGCTTAACTAAGTGTAGCATCGTTTCGCGTGTAAATCATCATCGTTACAGAATCAAAACCGTGCAGATAGCTTCCAAAAGGGATCGATGAACGTCACTGCAGGTGATACTCCCTGATAGCACGCTTTTGTGAGCAAGACTCATTATTGTAAGAGCGCTCGTGGAACAAAAATTACGTTCTGCGAAATACGCGCAAAGCGTACTCTAATTATTACGCGATGCATGTTAAAATGACAAGTTTTCACAAAATTTTGTGCGCACTTGTAATATGCGGGAACAAAGCATCGTTTCACTCTTTCGCGAGCTGCATTGCAATTACGACTCACGCGTACTGCAGCGAGGACGTTTTATTTACAAATGTGACAGCGTACTTACCTGACAAGGTTGCTTCCGCAGCCTGCTGAGCACGTATATATAGCGTATGCATTGTGGACTTGCATGAGCAAGGTGTTCTTGATGTTCTAATAAAAACTGCGAAAATGTCCAGGCTAGAAAAAACGCGAAACACGTTCTCCGACGGGCTGAGTTCCGGGAGTTCCGTGCTTGCTCTGTGTAGCGTCTGCTGGCGCGGCAGCCCGGGCATGTTGTTTCGTAGTGTGTACGATAGATGGCGCGACGCGCGATGCCAATATGGCGCTACGCATGGAATTCGCTGTGTTCTGGTCACGGAGCAAGAATTCTTGAGGAGGCGAAACTGCGCTCGCTCGGGCGCCCTAATAAAGTCACGAAATCGGGCACAGCGCTCCCGCGCCCTCTGTCGTGAGAGTCCGCCTGCGGAGAAGGAAAAATGCGCGCGTCCCTCTCACCGCGCTCTCCGACGAAGCTCGTCGGTTCAAGGCCATTTGCCACCGATTCGCCGTTCGCGCCCGAATGGATGTGTTTTAACGCGACAGCGTTAACGAGCCCGTTTCGCAGAAATACCGGTGTCGGCGTCGGTGTCGGCGAGGCTAGCAATTGAGAAGGCGATGCGCACAGGGCCCGATTACGCTATCGCGTTCTACTCTCAAAGGCGAAGCTCAAGCGCACTCCAAGTTTTTTCGGTAAATTAACGAGAAAAATGGCGTCACATACAGGAAAATTACCAGCGTGATATATTTTGTACAACGTGAAATCTATAATTTTTGATAACGTCAACTCAATGAGTTAGGTATAATTTATTTCAACGAATGATGGGACTTACCCTATATATGCCATCAATTCAGATTTAGGTTGTTGCGGCGGCCGCATTTAGATGGAGGCGAAATGCTAAAGGCCCGTGTGCTTACATTTGGGTGCACGTTACAAAACCCCAGGTGGTTGAAATTTCACATTGTCTTTTTTTTTTAGAACAGCAGACAAGTATCTGGGACAGCGCGCGGAAAGATTGAGGGCACGGCGTCTCGAAACAACACTGGCCGTTTCGATTTGTCAAGGAGAACTTCGCCACCAAGTTCTCCATAATAGCGCCGCCTGTCTATGTCACTGTCCGAGAAGTGCTTCTCGCAAACGTAGTCACGAGGCGTCAGCTGTCGGTCATTTCTTGGTATGGCGCGAGCCCACGCTTCCAACCTCACTGGGTCTCTAGGAACTTTGAAGGTAATTACCTTCTCCTTGCAGGACCCGTACCCACTGCTGCAGTTCGGCACGACACATTTCCGCCTCATCCTGAAGTAGCACTGGTCGAAATCTGCAAAGCACTCTCCTTTTTCGCGGCGTGAAAAGCGCGGGCAAACATCGAGGAGTCGGCTCCGCCGGCGCAACGCGCGGAAGCCACTGAGAGCGCTAAAGAGGAAAAAAAAAAACAGCAAATCGCCAAGGGAACTTTCCCTCCCAAGGCCACCTACGCATGCGCGCGCAGAACATGCGAGCGAGGAGCGAGGGGCGTGTGCATGCGGCGGCAGACGTCGTCTGCTCATGGGCCGCTACTAGCAGTTCGTTTCAAGCGCTGTACGGCCTATAATTCCGGCAATATCGATTAGTAACTGCAGCTAAAGTATCTGTCATATGTACCTATTGATGTTACAGACAGAAATCTTAGAAATTTTATAATGTATGAGGCGCTATCACGATTTTTATGCGTCGCGCCCATAGAAGAGCATGCAAAAGATGGCAACAGGCCGAAAGCGTCATCTGTCGTGCTTCGGCGTAACCGCATTCCGCCGTGACGCTATCGCGCCGCCCTCGCGCGCTGCCGCGGCCGAGAGATTCTCCTCCTCAAATACTTCTTTCTCCGTGGTTCTGGTCTATACATGACCACGCATGTGTTACTAATCCCTGGCTTGGCCAGGGTGTTCTCTACTAAATTTAGCCAAGGCCCACATATGTACATGCTGAACCTGGGCACGCTGGAAGTAATATTTGACGATGATTATTATTGGTGTCTTAATTGGCCTGTGGTAGCAGGTTAGCAGGCAGAAAATCCGGTATTTACATGAGTTGAAATGTTGTTTTGCCCTCACCGGTATTACAGTGGTTAAAGGGGCACTGACACAAAATTTCGCGGCCGAGATAACCTGCTGGATCGATTCCCGTGTACGTGCGTGTACCATCTGCAAAATATCGACAGCGAATAAAGCTTGGAAGTTATTTTATATGAATTTCGAAGTTCGCGAGCGCGATCCAGCATTATAGGCCGCACCTAGTGCATTGACACCCTCGGAGGTGACCCGAGGTGACCCCCCTACTTCCCCTACGTAACCGTTGCAGCCGGTACAAGTTTTGATGACGTCGTAGCCGCCATTTCTGTTTTGACGCGCTTCCCGACGAATCGCTCCTCGCTAGCGGGTCAAACCTGAAGTGATTCGCCACGTCGAAAATTTCTTCCATCCCCGCCGCAAGAAAATCGTCGCCATCAGACGACGATGAGCCCTACGATGACAGACCGCGCGGAAATGCGTCACTGTTCTGTGTGCTCACGTGACCGAGCGTTTCACTCGCTAGGTGGTGATAGTTGCACCCGGCGGCTTGTCATTTTTGTAGCTCTGTCAAACCGAAACTGAGGCAGTGTCGGTAATGAGGAGCTTGTAATTAATTATCCGTCGCGCGCTGCAGCAAACGATGCGCCGTGTTATGACTAACAGGCCCCCAGCAACACATTGCAGCAAAAAAACGCGGGGCGAAAATTTTTGTGTCAGGACTCCTTTAAAGTGGTACTGAGATGAAAATTCTCAGTTCTCGTTTTCGTGTGTCTAATGAAAGGCCAAGTGCTCAAGATCCTAGAAAATGTGCTGGTATGCGTGAGTGCGCGCTGAAAAATTAATCACATCGTGTTTTTAAAAGCTAGTATTGGTTCCTACCGTAGCCTGACGTCGCAGCACGATATGAGCTTCTAGTCACATGCTGACGCGAGATAGTGTGACTTTTCCATGGCTGTTCTGCTCTGTGGCTCCTTTGGTGACGCACAAGCGGCCATATATTTTGCATACTTTGGTACCAGATGTCATCGCAACTAGCCATACTGGTGCATGTCCTTAGAATTCACAATGTACCCTGACGTCACACTAGTGTCGTTTTCAGTAGGTGCACCATGGGAAATATGAACGCCAAAATAAAATATCATCATTTGCTGATCTTCACACTAGCTCAGCAGCATCTCTGTATACAGGAGATTTGTATGGTGGAGTAAGCTCCAAAAATTGGTGTCGGTACCCCCTTCAACCCTCTGCGATCCGTCGTCTGGCCCCAGTCGACAACGCAACCCAGCCACAGTAGTCCGTGGTCGGGCACTGCTCGACAACTTCTTTAGTGGTTCATTCCTGCGCGCATTTTCTCACTGCACTATGCACCATTTCTAAAACAAGTAAAATTAATTTACTTAAGCTTTGCTTTCTTTAATTTAGGACGAGAATTTGGAACGCAAAGGGTTAAGCTGCTAAGCTCTAGGACGCAGGTTTGATTCCAGGTGACCGCATTTTGGTGGCGGCGAAGTGGAAGAGCACCTGTGTACTTAGATTTAGGTACGTGACAACTCCAAGTGGTAGAAACTAATCTGGTCCCCACCATGGCTTCATTTGTAAACATATCGTGGTTTTAAGAGACACCTAAGGCAAATATTAAGTCGACATTGATTGTTGGATTAGCGTTCCAGAAACGTCTAGTGCTTGTTTTGTGCCAAGCAGATCCTTATTTTGAAAGAAAATCAGGCATTATGTGCATTTTGTTGATGCTGCATGTGGCTGATGACGATGAATTATGGCTGAGTACTTTGTAGTGGGTGCGAAGCTTTAAACCACACACTCGTGCAATTAGCGTTGTGTGACACCTGGTTGTCATTTTACTCTTCTGCCACGCTATATTACACATGCTAACGCGACTTCTCCGACGTGACGCGACGCCTGTATAGGGTCCTTTTGCAAAGGAGTTTCAAGCACCAGTGTGGCTTTGTGGTAGAATACTCGACTTCCACGCAGAGGGCCTGCGCTCAAATCCCATCTGATCCTGGATATTTTTTATCGATTTCATTTTTTCTTATTTCACATGATAGTGGTTACGGTCACCGGCGGCGGCAGACAACTATGGCACTGTTGTTGTGACCGCATAACAGCTTTCCCCGTAAAAATCTGTGCGTTCTTGTGCAAAAACAGGAGGTTGTCTAGGCCATCCGGCTTTAAACAGGTCCTCCTCTTTTGGAGTGCATTCACTCTATAGTACACTGGCCCATGTGAATGTTATACTAATCATGACGACATGGTGTGAAAAGCAGTTTTTCGTGTGATTTATTTTTGCTTACTCAAAGAAAAGATACAACAATTTCTGGGGGTTTTACGTACTGAAACTGCGATGTGAATATGAGGCGTGCTGCAGTAGAGGCCTGAAACTTTTACCACCTGGGGTTCATTGATGTGCACTGACATCACATAGTACACGGGCTTCCAACATTTCGCCTCCATTGCAATTTAACCACCACTATCGAACCTTTGTCTCTCGGTGGAAAAGGAAGCATTAGAAGTTCATTTCTTTTGCAGTCTTCTGCCCTGAGGTATACCATGAGCCAGCTGTTAGCATGTGTCACTTCAGCGTGGCACAGGATGCCTTGGACCATGCATTAATGCATAATGCTCCATGTGCTTGAAGGCCTGATTTAGGCTGTTCATGAAGTAGGCCGAAGTGCGGCTTGAGCCCGTGGATTCAGGCCTGGCCTGAGCCCACCGCAGGACACTTTGGATGGCAGAACCCATGCAGCAGATTTCACAGTAGTCTTCACACCACTCTTCAGACTATCTCATACAATGTTAGCCTTTTGTGCATATATTTCTTCTTGATTAGAGCTTTAAATCTTTATGTGCACATACTTTATGGTGTCTTTCATAGTGACAATGTTCGCCCACTGTTTTAACTCAGCACAAGCTGCACCTTCAGGTATTGATACTTTCTCAAACATTTTTGACGCTTCTAATCAGTATGCATGCTCGACATGAATAGCTGTGTACATTCAAGAACTGATGCAAATACCAACAATTACGCTGGAACATGGGTAAAAAACGTCTCTGTGTGTGTATTGTGTGTGCAACATGTGTGTGCTGAGGCATGTGTAAAGAAATAATGCGTTTCATCATAGATCAAGTTTCGATTACCTACGACTTTGCTCGTCGCTAACATAGTAGCTACTACGAGAGTTTTCTCCTCTGCTGGGTTCAACCTTTACCAGTTTCAGTCTTCACCGGTTTGACTGCATGCTCTTCACGTCACAGCCATGTGACATGATAGTTTGTCGCAATTTACATGACTACAGCTAGCTTTCTTTTTTCAAATATCTCACAAAATGGCGTTTTGATGTTGAGCCTATAATGTGATCAATAGAATCATGATTTACTTCCAATAAATTACTTTGTATTGATAATATGGGTCAAATTTTGCATATACCTGGCCTCAATGTTCAGGCTCATAAAATCCATGCCTTCATCGTACAGTGTGCAGGCAGTCGCCCATGTGTACAGGTCTATCAGGGTGAGTGCCGTGCCATTGTGCATAGTGCCGTGCCATTGTGCATAGTGCCTTGCAGGTTGCAGTGTTCCTTTTCCAGCCATAGCTCAAACTGGGCGGCTCCCTGCTGTGCCATCATGACCTTAACCTGCAAGCGCGGTGGTGCTTTCGTTAGTGTGGGAAGTTTAGGCAAGACCACGCAGTGCAAGCCCAAGCAACTGTGCTGAATCGCAAGCCTCAAACGTTTCAAGCCTCAATGGCAAGTCTCACTTGCTTCACATTTGCTTCAGTCACTTGCTCCGAACGTTAATGATGACCTAGAAGAGTTTGGATGTGAGCTCGTTGGTACGGATCCATCATAAAAACAGAGCGCTAAACATGGACAAGAAACAGCATACGAGGGCGTGCGTTGAATGCCAACAAAGCTTTTATTGTGCGTGCACAAGAAAAGCTTTAAACCACACACTCGTTGCACAATCAGCATTGTGAGATTGATCTGTGATTGTTATTTTAATCTTCTACCACGCTATATTACATAGGTTAACGCGGCTCCTTGCCCGACATGACGCCTATATAGGGTATTCTTTGCAAATAGCTTTCAAGCGCCAGTCTATTACTCATTTTAATAAATACAATGAAAGAAAAAATTTGCAGTGGCTTGGCTCGGCTATTCCAGGATATACGTAGCGTTAGCAAAGGTTCAGCTGATTATTTTTAGCTTTCCAGATTGTCTAGGATTATTAGCCTCCTTCTGTTCATTCTTCGTACGCTGAACCGCTAATTGCCAGGCAACTACTTCGGGATTCGATGAGATAAGCTTCTCGGCTCTTCTGCGCCGTTGAGCAGCATTTGCGCTCTCCTTCTCCATGGCGTTACCCAACTGCAAATGCCAGTCAGAGGCGCTATCAAGCGGCTCCAGCACAGTGTCAGACGGCGACTGCACAGCGAAGGCGAATAGCTACGCGCGCGCTGGCGCCAATACGTCTGCCAAGGCTACGACGTCACTCCTCTGGAAAGCGCGGACCGGCGGTGGCGAGTCGCGCGCGGCGGTGGCGGAGTCTATTTATTTAGTCTAATATTTATTTATCAGAGGCGTCAGTTACGGAGAAGGGTGGGGTGAGGGGGATTTGACCTCCCTCCAGCAAAGTCTTTCACGGGAAATTCTTGATAAAAATATCTCGTGAGAGTCATCTCTTTCAATACAAACGCCCTTACAGAATTGTAACCATTGATAACTCGTATTTGAAGGTACGAGATCAAAACGCGCCAAGTAGAGCAGCAGATATGAGATATTGATGTTAAAAGTTAGTATACGCTAATGGACTCATGAGTTGACTCACTCAGACTCAGATTGAGCCGTGAGTCCGAGTGGGCAAGATTTTGGTGAGTTTGAGTACGAGTGAGTCCGGTTCAGAAAAATTTCAGTGAGTCTGAGTCCGGATGAGAAAAATTTTGGTGAGTGTGAGCCCTAAAGTCAAAATATATTTCATGAGGGAGTCTGAGTGAGCTCCACACGTCTTGCCGACCTATGCTTGTTACTGTTATGTTTCCAATGAAAATTATAGGATATGGGGGCGCCTGCGAAGTGATGACATTAATTTTAAAAAAAAAGTTAGCGTTTCGCCGCAAGGGTGAATCAATGAATGCAATAGCAACAAATTGAAATGGTTTACGAAGTCAGGCTATCAGCTCGCTCTTTGAGCATGCGACCTGGCGTAACTCCACAAAACGCAGGCGTATGAGGAGACGCGGCCGCTGCAGCGAGCGAAGTGACAGTGCTGTCGATGGCTTCAACGCAAACTTTGGGATGAAAGCACAACACGTACAAAGGCACGAGCCGCCTGCTGATCTAATCTAAAGATGCGGTGTAGGCGACCAGCCCGGCCGGTCAAAGTGTGCATTTCCTGCCTGAGCCACTCAGCCGCCCCCCCTCTCCGGCTTTTCTCTCTATGCGCCTTTCGCGCGACGAAAGACAGCCGGCGCCTTTACTCTCTCCTTGAGCAGCGGTCGTTGGCAGCGCTCGCATGATTTCATTCGCACACACAACGTACGCCGCTTCCGGTGATGTAATGGATTTAGAGTTCATGCGGAGAATGACGGGGACGGCAAAAATGCGCCTGTGTGTTGGCCGGCAACAAGGGGCGCAATCGCCCTTTATGTATGTTCATGCGTGCGTTATGGTCACGCATGCAAAAGTGAAAAATTTCTGAGGAGAGGATTGTGGGAGCGGGGATGTGAACGTCCTCATGCGTCTGTTGCCGGGGTGTGGACCCCACCCCCATGCATTTGCGAGCATGTGTTGCGCCAACGTCAACAACACGTGCAATCACGGCGCAAGTCTTTGGGGCCCGTCTGCTTGAGCTTTTCTTTTAAAGACGATAGTATTTCTAGGGATACTCTAACGCAGAAATTTCGGTCTGTCTTTCTGTCTGTCACACAATTCAGCCACCCGTTCAAAGTTTAAGCACTTTCTGAACGCCCAGCCATCTTGAACTGGTAGCTGCGGTCATACCTGTGAACATTGTCGATCAAAAAGCAAATATTACGCATATCTGAGGCGCAACATCAATATGTAAGTATTAGATGTTGTGTTACTAGAAAATACATAGATACGTAATTCTAAAGACCCTAGTGTTTCTTAGGTTGCGCTGAAAATGCGACGCTATGCACCAAAAAGCCTCTGCCGACGATATGGTGCTGCCAGCTGGGAGTGGCCCTGGGAACAGCATCACGGGTGGCCGCGGTTGAGACCAGGACTTGTGTAGTACGGCCGGTAGAAGGCTATCGTCTTTCGACGACATTTGCAGCGAAGCACTGTTAGGAATGGGGGTTGCATGTCGATAAAAAGCCGGGAGGCTGGCAAGCCGATGATGCCGAGATCGGACTATCGCTTATGAGCAGATCAAGGAGGCCAAACGTTTATGAAAACGTAACAACGTTTATAGCAGGTATAGCAGGTAATAGCAGGTTATAGCAGGTTATCGCAGTTTATAGCAGGTTATAGCAGGACAGAGCCTGCCAGCACGACCAAGTCGGCTGGGGCGTCTCTCTAACAACGGACCAGGCCGGTCTTAAATAGGGGACCAGTCCATTGTTGACAGGGTGGCTCTTTGGTCCCAGGTGTGGAGCAGCCTTTCCATCGTCCTCAGGAATGCTGCTTTCCGTAGCTGGGTAGCTTCGAAGAACGACTGGCGTCAATCGATGGGGCTGGCTGAAACGACAGGCGTCAATCGACGTGGCTGGCTGAAACGACAGGCGTCAATCGACGTGGCTGGCTGAAACGACTGGCGTCAATCGACGGGACTGGCTGAAACGACTGGATTTCAGACAATGCATGCAGGGCTAAGTCCCTGCCTCCAGGTGGCAGGTGCGGGCCCTTTGCTTGGTCGCAGGGTAGACGCTGACCGCGATGCCGTGGACTTCCAACGAAGTGCAAGTGTTTATTCGCCTCCCCATTCGGTCAGTTGCTCTGGCACAACAGCACGCAGATGCGCGGCCAATTCGCTTGATTTCTATCTCATCCGGGCGCGTAGCATTACCCCTCCACCCAAGATCGTGGTGCACGTGGATGGCGTTCCCGTCCCTCATGTGGAGCGTGCTCGCATACTTGGGCTACACGTTCAAGCAAACGGGAAAGCAAACTCTCTCTCCTGTCCCGACAAACCGAACAGATTCTCGCCATGATGCGACGGGTTTCAAACAGGCGCTCGGGACTTCGAGAGCGGGACCTGCTGCGACTGGTACAAGCCTGTGTGATCACCTACCATCTCCCCTTCCACAGACTTTTGTAGCAGGTGGCACGTTTTGTCTTTTTGATCTCTTTTGTTTGTTTTGAATGCGATAGCAACATATAGCAACAAATAACGACGATAGCAATGAATGCGATAGCAACAAATTGGAATGTTATACGAAGTAAGGCTCGCAACTGACTCCTTTTGCATGCGGCTTAGCGTAACTCAACAAAACGCTGGCGTAAGGAAACGCGGTGGCTGCAGCGAGCGAAGCGACCTTTGTTTTTTCTATCACTTCATCTCAAATTGAACGGTGAGAACACAACACGTAGAACGGTATGATCAGTCTGCTGACCCCCTCTAGTGATACGGGCACGGCCGCTGGCGACCATGCCCGGCAGGTCAAGATACGCACTGCCTTCCGTGCCCACGCAGCCCTCACTCCGGCAGTCCTCCACGAGCCTTTTGCGCGACGGAGACTACCGGCGCATTTCCTCTCCGCTTGAGCAGCGATCGTTGGCAGCTCTGGCGCGCTTTCACTCGCACATAGAAAATATGATGCCTGGGACGATGTATATGAACTTTATGCGGAACGTCACGGTGACGGCAAAAATACGCTTCGAGTTTCCACATAATTCCTATTGAAATAAAAGAACGTGTGCGTGCGAGCTGCGCGTCCACCTTGTATTTGCGCCGCTCGCGTGAGTAGCAGCGCAGTAGGGTCGTGAAGAAGGATGAGACGCGTGCTCCCCATTGGTCCGATGGCGGTGGCCCTGCCCAACATGCATGGTCTAGGCGGGGGGGAGACGCGCGAACCGCGTTCGATTCTATTGTAGTCTGGACAAGGCCCAATTTGGCTGCTTGTGCTCGCTGGGCTGTGGGTCCTTGCGCTGTTGTCCCATTTGGAAAAGCCCATTGCACCATAGGAGGTGTTGATTGCACGGTGCCTATCAGGCCCGTAGGCAGGAAAGTTTCCGGGCGGGGGGGGGGGGGGGGGGCTTGATGAAAACCTTGATTATTTGATAAAAACACCTGTTTTCATTGTTTAGTTTTGGTAAAAACTAAACAATGTCTTTGTGTCTCTCCCGCGCTGTTCACATAGCTACGAACGTTCTCATTGGCGAAAATGCTAGGTCCATGGCCAGGCCCGTAGCCTGGAATTTTTTCAAGGGGGGGGGGGACGGGGGACATTTGCTGAAGGCCTTAACTAATTGAGAAATACAACTATTTTTATTATTTATTTTCGGTAAAACACCCCTCCACCGAAATTTCGGGGGGGGGGGGGTGATGGCCTTCACGGAAAAATCACAAAGCAATGAAAGTGCTTCAGCGTTCGCTTTGAAGGCGCTGATATTTGTGATTACCATTGAGCGAACTACATTGAAAGTGTGTACTCCAATTGTGTGTGTGTGCTCTGTTAAAACGAGAAATGTTGAACTAACCAGATGCTGGACTGTATATGTCTGTATGTATAGATATTCTTGTTGTTTCTTAATATTTTTTTGCCCCAACAACCAAGTGGAAAGGGGTAGCCGTGGCCAAGAAATGGTGACAACAACTCCTTCGTGCACCCGCTACTTCAAAAAAAGACAAGGTAGAATTTTTCTTTTCTCGTAGTTCCCTCTCCTTATTTTGAAGGAAGAGACCGGAAGCGGAATATTAGCAGTCCGGATGTGGAAACAAAAATGAATCATGAGACCGAAAGTAAAAACCTGACCTGCATGAAGGTTACGCACTTCCTGCCTTACATTCCATTCGGGCTTCCACTTCCGGTCTTAATTCTACCTGCGACATTTATTGAAAGAAGTCCGACGCGGTAACTTCAAAAATACTGTAAAATGCAACACTCCCTTCGTCCAATTTGGATACAATATATGTTGAAACAGCGAGAACTAGGGTAAAGTGGGAAAACACGCAGTACCAGCGCCTTAATTCTCCTGTGTTTAAAACGACAGAGCGACAGTTGATAGTCGGCGGATTCACCCCTGGTGACATGTTAATCGAAGGCGTATACAGGATTTTTCAGAGGGGGCAGGGGGCGGAGGGTTGCTTGATAGGTTGTCTGCAACGGGGTATACATGAAAAAATTGACCGCGTATCTGCGTGCTTCGCTGCATATGTCTGTCGAAAGACGATAGTCTTCTACCGGCCGTACTACATGAGTCCTCCTCCTCTATGTTGAATCGCCGCGTCTGGCTCATAGCGTAGCATTTGCAGCGCAGCCCAAGAAACACTAGCATTTTCAGCGCAGCCTAAGAAACACTAGGGTCTTTAGTATTACGTATCTGTGTATTTTCTAGTAAACGAACACATCACTTAATACGTACGTATTCATGTTGCGCCTCAGATATGCGTAACATTTGCTTTTTGATAGATAATGTTCACAAGTATGAACGGCGCTACCAGTTCAAGATGGCTGGGCGTTCAGCAAGTGGTTAAACTTTGGCGGGGGGGGGGGGGGGGGGCTGAAATTGAATCGTGTTGGCGGGGGGGGGGGGGGGGCTGAAATTGAATCGTGTGACAGACAGACAGACAGACACACAGACCAAAATTTCTGCGTTTAAGTTCCCCAAGAAAGACTATCGTCTTTAAAAAATCAACTGGCTTGAGACTGCGCGAAAAGAATGTTGCATTTTCACGTTTCTAAGTTTCCGCGTTATATTCCGAATCAAGAGATCGGAAGCAGAAATTGGAAGCGAACTTGAATCGGAAGTGATAAGCAGAGGTGACTTACGAGACCAGAAGTCGGAAACGGAAGTGAATTGAGAGACCGGAAGATGTGAGCGGAAGGGAATTCAGTACCCGGAAGTACACCTACTTCATCAAAATTTCGGGGAAGGGGGGGGGGGGTAGCCCCCCCCCCTCCCCTGGCTACGGGCCTGGCGCCTATAAGTGTTGCCTATACGTCACCGCGTGGGCTGAGAGCTTGATTCCACATCGCTATGGGTTGAACTAGTCTTTCGCCTTCGCATTCTTAGAAAGTTGTAAGCGTCACCGTGATTCTTTGTGTGTTTCTGGTCCGTGTCTAAATAGATACTTACTTCAGTGTGACCACTGCCCAAGCAAGCTGTGTCGAATACAGATAGGGGCAGCCGCATGTCGATAGGGGCGAAATCAATCACTTAATCTAAGCTTCCGATCTGGCATTAGTAAACGTCTGGTTCGAGTCCAGTTCGTAAAAGCAACCACACTGAATGCGCTTATAGAACAGCTACGTAAGCCGAACTATGAGTGTCGCGGTATATTTCACTACTGTTCACGGTATAAGTGCTACAAGCTTGTATGGTTATCGTTATTGGCTTTGTGCTGGCATCTCTCTTTACATGTCTATAAAAGCCTTCCTCTTTGTCTCTTGGTGCCTTGTCTGGTGACGAGCGGCTGACGTGTCTGTAGGTCAGCCGAACTGTAATTGTTGTGGTATACTTCACTAACGCTAACGTTATAATTACTACAAGCCTATATTATATGTTTATCGTTGCGTCTTTGTGCTCCGTCCCGTGTCCGTTGATATGTGCACGTGTGACGTGCGTTTGCCTCTGGGCGCTTCTTCCATGGCTGGCTAACCTCCATCACACATTTACTCACAGTAACACGTTTCGTCTAGCTGTACATATACGATCCGTTATGCGTCTCCACTCCCGTTAGACATTCAAGCACTGAATTCATCATGAACAATGGCAGTGCACTGCATGCGAATCATTTTACTAACAAAAATCACACCATCTCCCGCTAAAGGGGACCATCAGGCGATGCGAAGCAGCGTTTCGGCATGTAGAGCCCGCGTTTCAGAGGGGAAAGGGGAGAGAGGGAAAGGGGGAGAGAGAGGATGAGGATAGGGGAAGTGGAGAGGGGAGAGGGGGTGTTGAGAGGGAGATGAGGTGTGTGGAGATGGCTTGCGCATGCGCAGTAAGGGTGGTCACGCCGCACACCACCACCACCACCACCGGATTGAACTCCGCTATAAGATGCTTCACATCTAATACAAGAAGTTATCTCCGGATATATCTAGAATAACTTAATCGAGCTTTACCTGTGTTAGAAGAGGCGCTTGAATACGGCATATTACCTAGGGTACACTTGTTTGCAACAGCCACCACCCCATATAATTGAATATTACTGGGATAATGATCTGATTTTGCGACGGAACGTTTATTTATCGCACGTTATAAATTTTCTATTATCGCGTCGAGTATTTCGCCCCACTCTGCTCGAGAGCATGAACATAGTGTGAGTTCCTTGGACAAGGATCTGCTGGGTGGTCTTGTCGAGAATATCCATTTCCACGAAAGCAGTCCTGCCGCCTGGGTCGGCCGCCCGGGAGTCGATGAAGATCTCGCTTCCAAGCGCCGCTGGAGCCAGAAACCTACGGAAAATACCGAAACCTTTGACAAGACTTC
The DNA here is from genome assembly GCF_013339695.2 of Rhipicephalus sanguineus. NCBI lineage: Eukaryota > Metazoa > Arthropoda > Arachnida > Ixodida > Ixodidae > Rhipicephalus > Rhipicephalus sanguineus. The sequence goes on along the minus strand of NC_051185.1, from coordinate 70,872,206 downwards.
ATTCGGCCTAGAAGGTAGCAAATTCATTCATTTCTTAAGGTGCCCATGAGCAGTTATAGGCCCTACTTAGTAAGTGTGCAATTTTGTTACTCAACGAACAGGAAGTCAAACCCTGAAGAAACAGTGCTATAGGAAGGGAGCAAAAACTAAATAAATAAAAAAAGTTGATCTAGGAGAGAAATGAGCTAAAATAAGTCACATTGTCGCCGCAAGGACGAAGCGATGAATGCGATAGCAGCAAATAGAAAAATTATACGAAGCAAGACTAACAGGTAACTCCTTTAGCACCCGACCTCGCGCCAAAGTTTTTTCTTGTAAATATTGTAGGAAACTCTATGCTCTGATGGGCCTTTCACGCGACGAAAGACGACCAGCATGTTTCTTCTCCACTTCAGCGGGGATCGTCGGCTACCATTGCACGCTTTCACTCGCACGTTAACATAAGACGTGCGGGGCGATGTTTCGCAA